>NC_047118.1:19801043-19966043 GCF_902500255.1 Thalassophryne amazonica
CACCAGTGCTAGTGGAGTATAAAATTACGTGCACCGCTCGAATAATACGTGCACAAACTAGCACATGCACGTACTATTTCGAGCCCTGTATATACATACATACAACGAAAATTATCCTCTGCATTTAACCCATCCTAATTACAGTTAAACACAATCCAACCAGTAAGAGCAGTGGGTAGCCACAGTACAGCACCCGGGGACCAACTCCAGATGTAGAGACGCTGCCTTGGTCAGGGACAAGAGAGGAGTAGACCCTAAAGTAAATATATCAGTTATCATATCAATAACTAACCACAGTGGCTGGATTCTTGATATGGAAGTTTGATGAACAACAAACCCTTTTTAAAAATCCAAAATGATTTTTTTTTTTTTTTTTTTTTAAAGGTTCTCAAAAGACTTGCATTTTGCAATGGACAAAAACAACATGAACACCATCTTCTGTTGCTTAATTCATGATAACTGTGGATACTTGCCATGTGCTCTACATCCCGATCCCGCTCAAACATTTCTCACACCAAATTTCCTATTTTTAGGTGTGACCTTCGGTGATCTCTGTCAAGATCACAAAATTGTTATTTATTGATCACTGGGAAGTTTGTCCACAAAATTTGTGTGTGTATTTGTTGGTCTTTACTCCTTATGACCTACGTTTGAAGAAAATATAAGACTTACGCTGCCACAACCTGTCTGGAATGAAGGGAAAAAATATGCCTCTTAATATTAAATTACACAAGAGTGTAAATTGATATATTTAATTAAGGTCCTTTTCCCCCCACATAGTCACCACAGAAAATGTACTTAATGGAGAGAGAAAGCAGTGTAGTGACAGATGGTTGAGCATAGATGAAAGTGTCAAATTTTTACTTTGTAGTTATTGTCTTCATTTATAATTTATAGAACAAATGTGCTTGAAGGTCTGCATGGTCAGAGTTGTCATGGTTGCTTGGTGGCTTCCCTCAATCTCTTTTTCACACGTCTGGCACTCTTGTTTTTGACATCTACCTACTCCAGATAGTTTGTCCATACAGTACCACACTGTTCGTATCTCTTAGTGATTGATGTAAATGAAGTCAAAAAATATATCCAGTGACTTGGAAATACAGGTTAACTCTGTTAACCCACGCAAGTTGGGGTCCACAAAATCGGACCCCCGAGTTATCTGAAACCGCAACTTAAGGAGGTTGACCAAAAACAACTTAAAATCAGCTTTCCTTGCCATATAACAATACTTTCAACCATTTGAAGAATGATTCCTGTCTGGATGGTAATGATATCTTCATCTAGAGTGGGTTTGGGATCTTACAAAACCAACTTCGTCCTCGGGCTGGACAATTCAAAGTTTTTGGATGTGACTTTCCTCTTTAAAGCCTTTCCGTCGGTTGAGATTGGGCCAGAATTTACACATGTTCCCTCCTCTTGTGCCCGAGGCACGTGCCCACCCCTCCCAAAAACGGTCAAATCAAAATGGACTTTTATACAGTAGTCAAAATTTTCAAGGTACACAAATCGACCATGAGTAAAGCCAAACGCGACTTTTGACCGTAAGTAAATGGGGTTTACCTGTATATAGGGCTGCAGCTATCGATTATTTTATTAAGCCAGTATAAAGTGTTGACATTTTGCTGAAATGACGATGGGATGTGGCTTTCTGTTTTGTTTTCTCAAACTTGTAAAATTGAACTATTTTTAATTTTTTTTTTTTTTTTTTTAATGCATTTCAGCTGGAGGTTGAACATGCAAGCCTCGCATTCATTTAAAAAAAAATATAATTTAATTTAAGTTACCATGTTTGTGAAGTGTGTGTTGCCCAAAAAAGCAAAAATTAAAAAGCGAAACACTCAGTGCGAGTCTGAGGAAAACACAGAAGAAAGAGTGGACAGCAGCTGGCCGCCAGGTCAATAGTCGCTCACCACGTCAAGCGGGCCGTGTGTTTTTTAAAAATAGACAAAAACACTGCTTCACTTTAAATGCGCAGTCAGTCTATTTCAGATTATCATTGTGGACCGTCTTTCTCTTAAAAGGCTTTATTTTACTCTGTGTCACGTTGAAAAGCAGTAGCTTTTGTTGCTATTTTGATTAGCTGTTATGCTCTAGTCGTCTTCTGCTTTTTTTTTTTCTTTCTTTCTGGGGATGTTGCAGCGCCACACACAGGCCTGGCATATGTACTACAACATTAAATGAAGCTTTGAGGCACAGAATTTGCCTCAAACATTTTTTATAATCGAATTGAGTTACTCATCTAATCGTTTCCGCCGTACCTGTACATGTTTTCCCATCCCCTGGCTTGTTTGAAGAAAGCTGCTGTGATATTGTTAATTTACTGTCAATTCATTGTGTGCCATTTTATGTATGTATTCTTTTGTTTTATGATATCAAAGCACGTTGTTATTGTTTATTAGTGGATTCTATTAAATATTCTGAAACTATAAAATTTGTTTATTTGCATTTATTTTTGAACAGATTTTTAATTATGCACCTAAACATCAAGGGTGCCAGTAATTTGCACCAGGACTGTAAAAATGGTAGCAGACTTATACAGGTCTCTTTATATATTGATTTAATATTGTAGATTTTTAAAGCTCACACATATAGTGAAGTCTTCTTAGGGACTACGTCCTTCTGGGTGAGTTGTCTAATGGTTAGTTGTGCTTGCTAACTGTTGGCTTACAGTCCCTTTCAGACCTGTTGATGCACATTTGGAAGCTAACAGTAACTTATGGAACTTAATACTCCCACTCCAGGCAAATGAATCCCTCATTATTCTTTCTTTCTTGGCCTACAGTGTGTCATAGTTGCATGATGTTGTCAGTAAAGAAAATAAGGGGAAGTCCACAATAACTCACCTGATAAATAAAAAGCTCATGCTAGCCAATTCTAAACTCAATTCTTCTTCTCCTTTTTGCAATACAGACCAGGACATGAACCCTGAAGAGTTATTTTGGGGGGAGGGAGGTTTCAAGTGTGAAATTACCACCTGTGTTAGACTGATAATTTCCTGCATGTGTTCTCATTCAATATATCTGTCAGTTAACAAGATTCTTCATTAAATTTGACTGCTTCAAGGAAGGTAAAGTGGCAATTATGTGTTGTGCAAATGGCTTCCCTCAGAACATGACTCACTGTGAATGAGATAAGTCACATGTCCTGCAGCAGGGTGTTTATCTTCAGGCTGATTGTGCTGGTGTTCTTTTCAGGAGACCAAAAGACTAGTTGTGTCATACAGGTTTGGCTACAATCTTGTTTTTTTTTCCACCCCCCTCACAGAAAGTATTCTCTTGTCTACAGGTTATTTTTAGTGTACTATTTCTGCTTATGTATCCAGTGTTGCCCAAGCAGCATTTGTGTGTATGATGAATATGATGTCCCTGACTGGAGAGAACATTATGTCAAACTAGTAGTAGTACTGCATCATGGAACACACTGTCCCTTCTGCAGCCAAATGATGCTCTCTTCTCCAACCCTGTCCTGCTGCCCACCCACATCCCTAAACAGTCCCAGGTCCTGAGACAGAGTGGGAAGATAGATATTCACAAAAACGTAAAAAGGCCACACCAACTGTCCAAACTGTAATGGCCCCAGGGTACAGTGCAGTGCTGTAATTTGTTTTAAAAGAACATGTTTTGAATGATTTATTCTCAAACATTAGGAGTTTTTTGTAATTGGTGCAGAGGTAATAAATGATAAATGCTAGTAAGTGAAAAATAGTCTACCTTTATGGCACCCTGTGTCTGTAGTAGGTAGAATATTGGAATTTTTCTCTTTCTACAGCAATGACCTTTTTGAACATTATTTAATTTTCAACTGTTTACATAAACTGTTCTCTCATTGGCTGACTGACTCAAACAAACAGTGGCACCCTCTGACACAGTACAAAGCAGACTTACAAAAGAGACATTAACTTTCGTCTTGTTAGTGTCTCATCCTGATTGCTAAACATAGATAAATAGAATAAATAAATTAGGGCAATTTCTAGGCGATGCCTATATAGACAAAGATTTATTTGTTATACTGACGAGTGCTGTCGGACATGCTGATATTATTTTTACCTCACAAAATTGACGTTCCTGTGACCGGTCTCACAAGAGCCTCATTATAACATTTGAACTTTTACAAGAGTTTGAAGGTGCATAAGTAGCAGCATCACAAACGTAACTAAAGTATGTTATGTTAAAATTGAGCCAGCAACTGGTTCATCCATTTAGCTTGATTCAGGGGTTCACAGCTGTGGTCAGAATGCAGTGAGTGTCATGGTAGTTTTGGGATTTTAATGATGTCCTTGAACTGTTCTTTTACCAGGGTGGATTGATTGTACAGTATACATCATTAATTTAATGACTTTAACAAACAAGAATTGGGTGCACATGTTTGAATTTATTTTGGATCTTCTCTAATCCACACAGGGTCAGAATTATGCATGCAAACTCAAATATATACAAACATTCACTTTAATAAGCTGTCTTGAAGGTGACAAGGCTCAGGGCCTATTAACTGCTTGTTACTGATCATAAAATCGATGTGTTTGACAGCACTCATTAGACTGATCAATACTCAAAACAATGGGATAGTCCAAGGAACTCTGAAGATCTAATGAGACTTGTAGATTTACACAAGTTAGGAAGGTCTAGGAGCCATATGTAAACAACTGCAGATTTCAACCTCCTCAATTCAAACAGTTGTACGTAAGCTCAACCTCACATGAAAAGAAATTGGTTAGGATGTTCTGGAACATCCTAGAAACCACCAAGGCTCATTCCTGCTGTGAACTGGAAACTGCTGGAACACCAATGTCACTGTCCACAATGAAGTGAGTTTTACGTTGCCATGAACTGAGAGGGTGACAAACAAGAAAAAAAGCCCCTGCTCCAAAATCAACATCTTCAAGCTACACTGAAATTTGCAGCTGCCCACATGGACAAGCCAAATGCCTTCTAGAGAAATGTTTATGGTCAGATGAAACCAATATTAAGCTATTTGTGCACAATGACAGGAGGTATGTCTGGAGGAGTAAAGATGAGGCTTTCGAACCTAAGACCACTGTACTAACTGTCAAATGTGGTGGTAGCATCAGGCTTTGGGGCTGTTTCGCTGCCAGTGGTATTGGTGCAATGCACAAAGTGGTTTGAATGATGAAGAAGGAGGACAACCTCTGAATCCTTCGTCACCTCAGATCAATTGCTAGATGGTTGAAGTTTGGCCACAGTTGGGTGGTCCAGCAGGACAATGATCCCAAACACATCCAAACTGGTTGTGGGTTGGATAAAGCAGGCTAACATAGTAAGCTTCTGGAATGGCCTTCCCAAAGCCCTGACCTCAACCCTATTGAAAATTTGTGGTCTACATTCAAAGCGTGGTCCGTGCCAGGAAACCAACCAATTTAAATGAACTCTACCAATTCTGTCAAGAAGAGTGGTCAGCTATCCAGCCAGAATTATGACAGAAGCTTTTTGATGGCTACCAAAAGTGTCTGGTCGATGTGCAGCTTGCTAATTGCTAAACAAATATTAGAGTGTATGCACATATTTAAGAGTCATTACTGATGTATGCTGTACAGCCATTCCACCCTGACATAAAGAACAGTTCAAGGACCTTGTTAAAAGCCCAAAATGACTATGTAATTCATGCCTGTGATGAGTGTATGTAAACTTCCAACCACAACTCTTGTTTTGATGTAGTCATATTGATTACTTTAAAAGAATTTTTTAGTTTGTATGAGTTAAGTATTACACTCAGTCATTTCCATGTAATTTACAAAACAAACATATTTGGTAATTACAGCAATAAATTATATATGACCATAGGTTCCTTTCTCTCTTCAGAGAGTCCAGCGAGGAGTGCAATGGGATTGGCGGTGCTCTATCAGTGGAGTCTGTGTCGGGGCCAAGACTGAACTGGTGTTCTGCCAACACCACTGCCCCTGCTCCTGCTCCAGCTCCCGTGACGGGGCCCGAGCCTACGCCCATCCCTGTCAGAATGGGGGACGGGGTGGACACAGCGCAAATGTCGGGCAGCGGCAGCAGCAGCCAGGGGCAGGCCCAGAATCCTATAAACCCACCACCTCCAGAGTACATCAGTCCTGACAGGCCAAAACGCCAGACTAATCAGCTGCAGTACCTGCTCAAGGTGGTGCTGAAGTCTCTGTGGAAACATCAGTTTGCCTGGCCTTTCCAGTCGCCAGTGGATGCAGTCAAACTTAACCTTCCTGTAAGTACCTTTTTATGATGCTCTGAGTATGCAGTGCCACAGACGTTTTTAGAAGCTCTACGTAACTTGAAAAGTATCAGTAAATTTGGTTAAAATTTTCAGAAGGTAGATTCACAAACTCTAGTGCAAAAGTGAAGTCTCTGAGTTGTCAAACTCAGCCATTGGTATTAGAATAGGTGATGATAATTAGCTCATTCAGTTCTGAGTTAAATCTGTCTCAAGTAAACCACATCTGAGGAGATAAAAGCCCTCATTAATAGAACAGAGATAAAGTGATTCACTGTGGCAACAGGAGAAATAAAAGCCTGACCCACTCCAGCTATTTTTCCACAATCGAGTTCGAAATATTCATGAATGTGTATGTATGAGAATATATGTTGAAGAAAAAAGCAATACAATAACAGTATAAAATAACATGTGCTGCCGTAGCAGAATTGTAAACTATATGGTCCGGTGTGGTTTATTTAAAAAAAAAAAAAAAAAAAAAAATCACAAGTCTGTACATTTTCATGACAGTGGAGATGAGAAACACAACATTAAAGTGCTTTTTTTTGTTTGTTTTAAATAAACTTGGAGGGGCCTCATTTACTTTCAGCATGCATTTAAAATAGTCTGGTCACACCTTACGAATTATCATGATGGCATCACTACTTTGAGCTTTTCCTCATATCTTTGGCAATTAATTTTCAGGCTCCAAAGATAAAATACAATCAGCATTTATGCTCATATCAAGCAAATATCAATAAATGTCTTTATAAAACAGCTAAACGTCCTGACTAAATGGATGTTTCTTCAGTGCACAACAAAATACAAACAATGTAAAGAATTACAGCGAGATGGGTTTGCACTGGACTCACCTTTTTGTTGTACGACTGTCATTCACTTTGGGGAAATGTTCCACGTACGAAGAACTCCACAACTGAATTTGAGTATTCCCAACAGCAGGGTCTGAGCTGTGTTAATGGGCTCAGATCATCCGATCCATACGTGCTAATCCATCGTCAATTATTAAATAA
The DNA here is from genome assembly GCF_902500255.1 of Thalassophryne amazonica. Taxonomy (NCBI): domain Eukaryota; kingdom Metazoa; phylum Chordata; class Actinopteri; order Batrachoidiformes; family Batrachoididae; genus Thalassophryne; species Thalassophryne amazonica. The sequence continues at coordinate 19,808,261 of NC_047118.1, forward strand.
GGAATGGGAATATTTCCAAACAGTAGACTCCACAATTTGTACATAGACTCGAATGAAATCCAGTCTATCGTCCAATCACGAAACAGAGTTGTCCCAAAAGCTTAGGCTAATATATTAGCAGAGGCTGATCATTTTCTACGTCTTCTCAAGAAGTACTATAAACAAGAAACAAAAGTAGTAGTAGTAATAGTGGTGAAGAATTAGATGAAGAAAAATGCCATCAACTGTGTCCTTAATGTTGCGAGATGACAGACTTTTGCCGTGATGGGAAATTCTGTTGGTATATCGATAACTGTACAATATGGCACATCCCTAAGATATAGATATGTCTATGATTTGGAGTGTTTAATTCTATAATTTCCTCAGACTGGGATGATACACTTAACTTCTGATATGATACTAAACTCCCTGCTCGCCTCCCTGCTCGTGCATCTTTAACCCCAGAACCGACTGTATGAAAAGTGGTAAACATAGTTTATTAGTGTTTGGCGGCTTTACTTAATAAACCGTTGTTGCATTCTGAATGCGCATGCTCAGCGGTGCGTAAATGTCACGCAACTAAGTGTGAACTCTCACCTCCGCTGTTGGCTTGGGGGGCAAAGCGTTAAGTGTATATTCGATTCAACACACGTCCGAGGAGTGGCTCTCCGGGGGCGCGAGCTAAGGAGGACCTGACACCCTCCAGATCCAAGACCAGCAGCCCCTCTGATATGGATACTTTGGTTTACGATAAATTCAGGAGGTGTCTGCTGAAAGAGCTGCTGGGGAGAGACAAGGGAAAGCCGAGCAGCCCCAAGACCTTCGAGTGCAGGGACAATGTCAGCGAGGTGAGGTCAAGTTCAGATGCATCGCTGCTTGCAGTGCATCTTTTACAGTTTCTAAATACCTGAAAAATACTAAATTGTTTTCTTTTCATGATGGCTGGAGCAGTACACTTGAATGTTTTCAACAAATGACTGGAGAGGTCACAGAGTCTTTTCCTACTGATCTTTAAGCGCCACAATTGTTTATCATGTCATAGTGCTCGACCATCTACCGTATGCTCCATGATGTGAAGCTCCACTCCACCATTTTTACGAATCCAGCGATTTAAAAAAAAACAAACAAAAAACAAAACAACAACAAAACTATGCACAGTGCATACAGGATTGCAGCTGCCAGTGCCAATGCTCCCAGCTAAATATTGTTTTATTGTTCTGATTGTCACATCTGGGACATGTTTAAGGAATATTGTCCACCCATCTTTGGAAAGTTACAGGCTTTTGCCACAATGTTATCCATAGATTCACCCATGTCTGTGTATCTTACACCGAGCGTGCATGTCTGATAACTGCTCACTTAACGCTTTGCACCCCAAAGCGTTCCACACGAGCGACTTCAGGAGTACTCAGTGCGCATGCGCCAAACAATGCAACAACGGTCCATTGGTATATCATAATGTGTGCCATGCAGGGAACAGTTTTCTGTCTTGGATTAATATTTTCTATGCTCGAGATGAAAATTGGACGTCATTTTGCGCCTCCCCTGCCACAGGGGGCTGATCTGACCAGAGCAGCCGAGCATGTGACCGAGACACTGCTCCATAATTTCCCCCGTCTCACCTCGGACCACCACACATTTGGCTTGCAAACAGTCAGCACATTTCAACTTTTAAATATACTCATGAAATCCCCCAAACTTAATTTTTGCACTCTCTGGCTGCCGCTCCTTTAAGTAAATAATCATCAGTGCTCAGTTTGATCTCTGGGGAAAAATCGTGCAGCCTGCCTTTATTTATTTATTGACACTGAGATGAAATCAAGTCTCAGATTAGGTCTACAATGTATTGTGCCCTCTGCCAAATGAAAGTGGTACTGCATTTCCACCTTTTTTCCACCATGAATTGATTGTGAATTATATTGACCAAGTGGTTACTGCACTTGGTTTCAGTGCAGAAGGTTCCTGGGTTCAAACCCCACCCCTGCCACATTTGTCCATGTAATGTAGAATTGCATCAGGAACGGCATCTGGCGTAAAACCTGTGCCAATTGGACACCACAGTCTTCTTTGAGGGCGGGCGCTAAAGAGGTAAAATATGACGCATATGGCGTAATTTCTCTACTTCCAGGGAAAAAAACATGACATTTTCTCTGTTTTTGGGCAAATTACACGCAAACAAAGTGAAAATACAAACAAAAAGTGACGATGCGGTAGGAAAGTGGACGTGTTGCAGTTTGTTTATGACCCGGAGCTCAAACATGTCGAGGCGAGCTACTCTGGTTAGCCATTTTTCCATGTTAAGTTATGCTGTGTATATATTGCACAACGGGACCGGCGGTCCCCATAAGTGGTCAAATCCTGCAATTTCACGAAGGGTTCAAATGAGACTGCGGTGCACTATTCAACATGCAGATCCACCTCTGATTTGCTGTGGCGCCATCAAGTGCAACAAGGGAGCAGCTGAAGAGACTTACTTTTTGGACTGAAAAATCCATACTCATATTGTAAAATTAATTATTGCTATATTGTGTCCTTTTTCCCATCTCCACTTTAATGCTGTGGAAAGACATCTTGGTCAAACACTTTCTGTTTCGTGGATGTGCTGTGATAGAAATATGAGCACAGTGTACGAGGTCTATTAGAAAAGTATCCGACCTTATTATTTTTTTCAAAAACCATATGGATTTGAATCACGTGTGATTGTGTCAGACAAGCTTGAACCCTTGTGCGCATGCGTGAGTTTTGCCACGCCTGTCGGTTGCGTCATTCGCCTGTGAGCAGGCTTTGAATGAGGAGTGGTCCAGCCCCTCGGCAGATTTTCATTGTGAGGAAATGGCGGAATGATTTGGGCTTTTTTTCCATCAGAATTTTTTCAGAAACTGTTAGAGACTGGCACCTGGAAACCATTCGAAAAATTTATCTGGCTTTCGGTGAAAATTTTACGGGCTTCACAGAGAATAAGGACTGTTACTACAGTTTTAAGGACGCTCGGCACGCCGCGCTCCGTGCCGCCATCGAGAGCCACAAACCACCGGATCATTTCTAAACGGATGGCTCTGTGGAGCCGGACCGTCGTGTGCACTTTCTCTGGTTATCACAAGAGCTGGACATCAACCATTTTCCGGCAGATTTCACTTTTAACAAGAGATTTTGTCATGGAAAGCCGAGTGGAGGCTTCGCGCATCACGACCGATTTGCTGATGGAGCGAGACAAAGGAACACCTCCGTTTTGGTCTCACAGGACGGCTTTGAGATGACGTTCAGACAACTGTCGGTGGTTTTTCCATCGAGTGATTATCCGAGAAATTGTGGAGAAATAGTATGAGGCTTCGTCACGGCGTTGCTTTGCGCCATGCGGCACCGCTGCGACGCGCGGAATTCCTCCGCACGTCTGTCTCAGTGTGCCGAAAAAGTGCTGATGTCCACGTCTTTTCTCAATTCCTGTGCTAGTCAGACGACGTCCCGGATAAAACACAGCGCCCAGTTTGGAAATGAACGGCACATTCCACTGTTACAGGAGTTTTTGTCATGGAAAGAGGAGCGGAGGCTTCACGCGTCGCGGCGGTGCCGCATGGCGCACAGCAACGCCGTGATGAAGCTTCACGGGACATGTTCTGGCATGTCCAGGCACATCCACAATTTCTCGGATAATCACTCGATGGAAAAACCACCGACAGCTGTATGAACGCCATCTCAAAGCCGTCCTGTGAGACCAAAACGGAGGTGTTCCTTTGTCTCGCTCCATCAGCAAATCGGTCGTGACGCGCGAAGCCTCCGCTCGGCTTTCCATGACAAAATCTCTTGTTAAAAGTGAAATCTGCCGGAAAATGGTTGATGTCCAGCTCTTGTGATAACCAGAGAAAGTGCACACGATGGTCCGGCTCCACAGAGCCATCCGTTTAGAAATGATATGGTGGTTTGTGGCTCTCGATGGCAGCACGGAGCGCGGCGCGCCGAACGTCCTTAAAGCTGTAGTAACAGTCCTTATTCTCTGTGAAGCCCGTAAAATTTTCACCGAAAGCCAGATAAATTTTTCTAATGGTTTCCAGCTGCCAGTCTCTAACAGTTTCTGAAAAAATTCTGATGGAAATAAAGCCCAAATCATTCCGCTATTTCCTGACAATGAAAATCCGCCGAGGGGGTGGACCACTCATCACTCAAAGCCTGCTCACAGGCGAATGTCGCAACCGACAGGCGTGGAAAAACTCACGCATGCGCACGAGGGTTCAAGCTTGTCTGACGCAATCACACGTGATTCAAATCCATATGGTTTTTGAAAAAATAATAAGGTCGGATACTTTTCTAATAGACCTCGTATACAGCCAATCACATATGGAAACCCTAGAACATACAGATCAAACTGATTACCGATTGGCCACTTGAGTTTTCAGTAGGTTGCCAGGTAGGGATCAGTTGAAGAATTATGCAGGGGTCAAAATTAAGAGATACTCTAATCATATTGAAAATTATTTGTCTGATCACAAAGATCCCAAAAAGGTATAGTTCTGACTATCTGTGACCGAATGTTATGGGGTAAACATGGCAAGAATGGTGACAAAGATCAATTTCAGTTTGTACTCGTATAGCGGTCAAAGGTTAAAATTGCTCTAATTTTGGTAAAAAAAAAAAAAAAAAAAAGTGATGCAAATTATTGGCTGTTAATAGGTTTTTAAAAAGGAATAATATGCACCATGTGTCATGCTTAGTAGTTATGTTACGGGGACCCTGTAATGGATATTATGGGGTCCCCATTATGTGACATATTGTGTTACCCCGTTAAACAGGGTAACACAAAACCAGTGTTTGTTTCACTCTGTCATCGGGATGTTTCTGCTTTTCCTAAAATGTACGTCACACACCAAGAAATGCAAGAATTGTCATTTTCTGGAAATGCACTTGCTAACTCACCATGCAAGAGGGCTAATTAGCAATAAAATTCATCAGCGAGTCAGCGACCACTAATTAAATTAGTACCACGTGTGGATAGACTTACAAGTTACAATCATGAATACTTTGTTGTGTTGCTAACTGAGGTGTTAAATAACATGTGATCAGTGGATACAAAGAAAACCTGCACCCTCTTGGCCTTTTCTGGTAACAGTTTGACACCTATGCCCTAGAATATATCAAATTAACTGATTAGTGCTTTAATTCTCAAAGCTTGATGGGTCTGTGACGTGTGAGCGCTAACAAAGTGTATAGTATGTTTTTTCAAAGCGAGAGTCACATTTCAGATAGTCCGACAGACTGTTGCCTTGGAAATATGCTCAGGGTCACTGATGTTGTATAGAAAACTGTTGTTGGTGCAGAAAAAATGGAGAGTATGTTAAGGAAAATCTTCAAGCAAATAGATTAGCTTCACAAAGTATGTGACTACACAACTGGGATCAGATAAAGTGTGTGTGTGTGTGTGTGTGTGTGTGTGTGTGTGTGTGTGTGTGTGTGTGTGTGTGTGTGTGTGTGTGTGTGTGTGTGTGTGTGTGTGTGTGTGTGTGTGTGTGTGTGTGTGTGTGTGTGTGTGTACACATGTGCACATGCATAACTGGAAATGACTAGATAACTAAAAAATAAAAAAATAAAACTGGAAACTTTTGGTTTCCTTCAACTCTGTCAGATGAGTTTTTCAAAATTATTTTTCTGAAAAAAAAAAAAAATAAATAATAATAATAAAAAATTCATCATCAGGACTGTTGCTGCTTCATGTTCTTCTACCCAAATTTTTGAGCTTGAATTCACTTTCATGCAATACAATAAAATGCCCTAAAAAGATACCCGAGCACCTGTTAAAATATTTTTTGCAATTAGTCTATAAAGCCACTGTTGCAGAGTTTAGTTTGTATTTATCAATAAAAGTCAGGCTCCTTGATTAGCTGGATTACATTACCAGCAGGAAGAGTGAAACACTTCTGGCATTTCTCTGCCATACTTATATGCTCTATTGACGTTGGCAATGTACCCACCAGTGATAATACAGATTTTTATTTATTTATTTTTGCATAACTTATTTACCCATATGTAATTATTTCAGGACTACTACACAATAATAAAAAATCCTATGGACATGGGAACAATCAAGAAAAGGCTTGAGTACAGTTACTACCGGAATGCCCAAGAATGTATCCAAGACTTCAACACAATGTTTACCAACTGCTACATATACAACAAGGTAATGTAGCTGTCTACTGGAGTGATTGAAGGTGCTGGAGACTGTGATATGCTTCTGCTTTGCTGAGAGATGTTTGTCTCCCCCTGCAGCCTGGAGATGACATAGTCTTAATGGCCAAGGCACTAGAGAAGCTGTTCCTTCAAAAGGTCTCTGAAATGCCTGAGGAAGAAACTGAGATTGTTGTCATGACAGGGAAAGGACGAGGCCGTGGCCGGAGAGACGGAGGTTTGTGATTTTACTCGTTCACGCCACTATTTGCTATCAGCTTGGTGTTGTGGAGCCACCTTCCTTCAGCATTGCACTGTATTAACTACAGTTGTCTGTATCTCCAGGGTCGAACTTGAAACCAGGGCCCATTGTTGACTCATCATCTACAATTCCTCAGACACGTGGTCTTTCCAACCTCTCAGCAGTACCACAGACCAGAGGACCAGTGCAGGGCCCGCCTACACTACCTCCCCAGCCTTTGATGCAGGCCCTGCCGTCCCATGTGCCTCCAATACCCAGCCATGCCCCACAGCTCGGACCTCCTTATTCACTGGGCCAATTGGACTGCAGCCCTCAAGTTCCCATCATCACTTCTGTGCCTCCCCCTGCTCAGACGTCCCTTCCCCCAGCATCAATCCAGAGCGCTGTACCCATGATGCAGAACCCTGTAACTATGACCAAAGTAAGTGCAACTGACAAATTTGCATGGGTGTTTTAGGGCCATGAGATGGGATTACGTTTTGGCATTGCATGTAATCACTTATTTTCCTACCATTCTCCCCATTTTTATGCTTTCTTAATGTTCTTTGCTATCCAGCAAAGAAAGAGCCAGAAAAGAAAAGCAGACACTACAACGCCCACAGCAAATGACCAGCTGAATGAGTCTTCGCCAGCAGAGTCCAAATCTGGAAAGACATTACCCCGGCGAGAGAGTGCCCGGCCCAACAAAATAATGAAGGAGGCTCCAGACTCCCAGCATCATATTGGCATGGGGATAGCATTGAGTGCATCAAGTGGAGGTCATAGCCCTAAACCACAGGATCAGCTGGGCTATTGTGCTAGCTTGGTTCGGGAAATGCTGTCAAAGAAGCATACATCTTATGCCTGGCCGTTCTACAAACCAGTAGATGTTGATGCGCTGGGACTACATGATTACCATGAAATCATCAAACATCCCATGGACCTCAGCACCATCAAGGTGTGTTTAACACAGCATGGTTTAGCAAGAGGCACCCTTGTACCTGGCAGTAGGGATTTGTGGTACAGCAAGTAATTCATATCATTGATTTGTTGGTAGGCCAAACTTGAGAACAGAGAATATCGGGAACCCCAGGAGTTTGCTGCAGATGTAAGATTAATGTTTTCCAACTGCTACAAATATAACCCACCAGACCACGAGGTAGTGGCTATGGCACGGAAACTGCAGGTAAACACACTCTCACATGTTGTCAGTCATGTAGATTATATATATATATATATATATATATATATATATATATATATATATTTGTAGTTTCAGACGTCCTGACACTTATGCTCCAGTCCAACTTATACACAGAAAAATCACATGTTATATATTTATGTTGTTCAATAATATGTCACATCCTCAATCACTGAAATTAATCAAGAAAGAGATCTATGTGGACAAGAGCATGGAGTACATTGAAACCGAAATCCTGCTGGATTTGTGTAGGGACAACTGTTGTGAATAAGAGTTGTCAGTCATGCACAGCAACTAATTATAAGTTAAAGGATGGATGTAGAAGTTAAAGGATTACTATAGAAACGAAGGAGGGGTCGGCACACTTGGGCCAAGTGTTTAAAGTGCATATCACTAGTACATAAAATGTCAAATAAGCTGACTATTCTAAATAAATAAAGAATTATGAAAATATTGATGTATTTTGTTTTATTTTTGGTGCTATATGCCCAGAGAAATTGAGTCATAAACATGGGGAAATCAGTATGATTTCACCTGCTTCTGATAAAAGCTCAGAAACCTCAAGCTGTGAGGAATATGAATTTTGATGACATCATCTCAGGTCCTGACCCTAAAATGAATAGCGGAAAACTTTTTTTTTACCGTGTGAAATCAGTGGGATTTTGTTTTGTTTTGTTTTTGTGGACTTTGACAATGAATACCTCAAAATTGTTAAAATCTGTGTGTTGCAAGGATATTTAGTCACGACTGGTGTTGCTTATTAGGTGGACAGATTTTCCAGAGATAATATTTTGAGGAGGAAAGTGAGAGGTTTTTTTATTGTATATTTTGGACATAAGTGAAGCCCAGCATAGCATGAGAATGGTCTTCAGAACATGGATCTAACCACAGATTTTATCCTTTCCTTTTGTGTGGCCAGAAGAAAATTCTTAACAAAGCATGTTTTCTCTCACACGTTGCGCTGCACCATTCTAAGCTGATAGCAAGACAGTTTTCCTGTGGACAGAAAAAGACAGTAGTGCCACAGAGTGGAACAATAATTCTACATGGCTCTGTGTGAACACAACAGGAGTGAAATAAAAGGCATGTATGTAATCATTATTATTCAGTCTTTGTTGTGAAAGTGTAGTGACACAGACCCACAACAGGGGGCGCAAATGAACGGTCAATAGATGAGCCAAAAAGTAACAATTTAATGTTGTGAAATGTGCACAACGAATATACAGACAATCTCAGAATATGATTACAGTCAAATTACAAAGGTGACATGTGGGCAGGCTCGAGGATAGAAGACGTCTGTCCTGAGAAGAGCCGGAACCACACGATTTCCGCCACCACCGAACCTGGTGAATACTGGAGCCGCCAAGTCCCGAATTCCCAGGTGATCACCGTCCCCGACTGTCGGATCTGGTACTGCTGGCGAGAACAAATACAGTCAAGTGTGGGTGTGTGTACACCCAGTAACAACAACGGTGGGAATGCCACCTCCACCTCTCACTCAATATGTGATGAGTACCGCAGTGATTTGGTTGTGAGACCTGGACACTGACCAGTGATCTAAGAGGACTAGACTAGATGCCTTTAGTACTCTCTCTCCAGAAAATCCTCAGGCACATATGAGGCCTGTTGCATGCATTATGAGGCCATGTCTGCTGCAAAAGGCCTGATCCATCATGGAGTTGCCTTGTTCCTGAGGATCCCAGTGACTGGTCCAGGCCAAAGGGCCATTCACATAACACCTGCCGGATGCATTGTTATTTCTGTTGAGATAAGACTATAGTTTAGACTTAGCTGTTGGTAGCTACCCAAAGTAGTTTTCTATGTTTATTTTCACTTTTCTGCTCTGGGTGTGAAATGTTTAGTTATTCCTCGGCCTCCTTTAGCAGTAACGGTACTTGTAATAAGTGTAGCTTATTCGTAGCTTTGGAGGCCAGGCTGGGCGAATTGGAGACTCGGCTCCGCACCGTGGAAAATTCTACAGTTAGCCAGGCCCCTGTAGTCGGTGCAGACCAAGGTAGCTTAACCGCCGTTAGTTCCCCCCTGGCAGATCCCGAGCAGCCGGGAAAGCAGGCTGACTGGGTGACTGTGAGGAGGAAGCGTAGCCCTAAACAGAAGCCCCGTGTACACCGTCAACCCGTTCACATCTCTAACCGTTTTTCCCCACTCGACGACACACCCGCCGAGGATCAAACTCTGGTTATTGGCGACTCTGTTTTGAGAAATGTGAAGTTAGCGACACCAGCAACCATAGTCAATTGTCTTCCGGGGGCCAGAGCAGGCGACATTGAAGGAAATTTGAAACTGCTGGCTAAGGCTAAGCGTAAATTTGGTAAGATTGTAATTCACGTCGGCAGTAATGACACCCGGTTACGCCAATCGGAGGTCACTAAAATTAACATTAAATCGGTGTGTAACTTTGCAAAAACAATGTCGGACTCTGTAGTTTTCTCTGGGCCCCTCCCCAATCGGACCGGGAGTGACATGTTTAGCCGCATGTTCTCCTTGAATTGCTGGCTGTCTGAGTGGTGTCCAAAAAATGAGGTGGGCTTCATAGATAATTGGCAAAGCTTCTGGGGAAAACCTGGTCTTGTTAGGAGAGACGGCATCCATCCCACTTTGGATGGAGCAGCTCTCATTTCTAGAAATCTGGCCAATTTTCTTAAATCCTCCAAACCGTGACTATCCAGGGTTGGGACCAGGAAGCAGAGTTGTAGTCTTACACACCTCTCTGCAGCTTCTCTCCCCCTGCCATCCCCTCATTACCCCATCCCCGTAGAGACGGTGCCTGCTCCCAGACTACCAATAACCAGCAAAAATCTATTTAATCATAAAAATTCAAAAAGAAAAAATAATATAGCACCTTCAACTGCACCACAGACTAAAACAGTTAAATGTGGTCTATTAAACATTAGGTCTCTCTCTTCTAAGTCCCTGTTGGTAAATGATATAATAATTGATCAACATATTGATTTATTCTGCCTAACAGAAACCTGGTTACAGCAGGATGAATATGTTAGTTTAAATGAGTCAACACCCCCGAGTCACACTAACTGTCAGAATGCTCGTAGCACGGGCCTGGGCGGAGGATTAGCAGCAATCTTCCATTCCAGCTTATTAATTAATCAAAAACCCAGACAGAGCTTTAATTCATTTGAAAGCTTGTCTCTTAGTCTTGTCCATCCAAATTGGAAGTCCCAAAAACCAGTTTTATTTGTTATTATCTATCGTCCACCTGGTCGTTACTGTGAGTTTCTCTGTGAATTTTCAGACCTTTTGTCTGACTTAGTGCTTAGCTCAGATAAGATAATTATAGTGGGCGATTTTAACATCCACACAGATGCTGAGAATGACAGCCTCAACACTGCATTTAATCTATTATTAGACTCTATTGGCTTTGCTCAAAAAGTAAATGAGTCCACCCACCACTTTAATCATATCTTAGATCTTGTTCTGACTTATGGTATGGAAATAGAAGACTTAACAGTATTCCCTGAAAACTCCCTTCTGTCTGATCATTTCTTAATAACATTTACATTTACTCTGATGGACTACCCAGCAGTGGGGAATAAGTTTCATTACACTAGAAGTCTTTCAGAAAGCGCTGTAACTAGGTTTAAGGATATGATTCCTTCTTTATGTTCTCTAATGCCATATAACAACACAGTGCAGAGTAGCTACCTAAACTCTGTAAGGGAGATAGAGTATCTCGTCAATAGTTTTACATCCTCATTGAAGACAACTTTGGATGCTGTAGCTCCTCTGAAAAAGAGAGCTTTAAATCAGAAGTGTCTGACTCCGTGGTATAACTCACAAACTCGTAGCTTAAAGCAGATAACCCGTAAGTTGGAGAGGAAATGGCGTCTCACTAATTTAGAAGATCTTCACTTAGCCTGGAAAAAGAGTCTGTTGCTCTATAAAAAAGCCCTCCGTAAAGCTAGGACATCTTTCTACTCATCACTAATTGAAGAAAATAAGAACAACCCCAGGTTTCTTTTCAGCACTGTAGCCAGGCTGACAAAGAGTCAGAGCTCTATTGAGCTGAGTATTCCATTAACTTTAACTAGTAATGACTTCATGACTTTCTTTGCTAACAAAATTTTAACTATTAGAGAAAAAATTACTCATAACCATCCCAAAGACGTATCGTTATCTTTGGCTGCTTTCAGTGATGCCGGTATTTGGTTAGACTCTTTCTCTCCGATTGTTCTGTCTGAGTTATTTTCATTAGTTACTTCATCCAAACCATCAACGTTTATTAGACCCCATTCCTACCAGGCTGCTCAAGGAAGCCCTACCATTATTTAATGCTTCGATCTTAAATATGATCAATCTATCTTTGTTAGTTGGCTATGTACCACAGGCTTTTAAGGTGGCAGTAATTAAACCATTACTTAAAAAGCCATCACTTGACCCAGCTATCTTAGCTAATTATAGGCCAATCTCCAACCTTCCTTTTCTCTCAAAAATTCTTGAAAGGGTAGTTGTAAAACAGCTAACTGATCATCTGCAGAGGAATGGTCTATTTGAAGAGTTTCAGTCAGGTTTTAGAATTCATCATAGTACAGAAACAGCATTAGTGAAGGTTACAAATTATCTTCTTATGGCCTTGGACAGTGGACTCATCTCTGTGCTTGTTCTGTTAGACCTCAGTGCTGCTTTTGATACTGTTGACCATAAAATTTTATTACAGAGATTAGAGCATGCCATAGGTATTAAAGGCACTGCGCTGCGGTGGTTTGAATCATATTTGTCTAATAGATTACAATTTGTTCATGTAAATGGGGAATCTTCTTCACAGACTAAAGTTAATTATGGAGTTCCACAAGGTTCTATGCTAGGACCAATTTTATTCACTTTATATATGCTTCCCTTAGGCAGTATTATTAGACGGTATTGCTTAAATTTTCATTGTTACGCAGATGATACCCAGCTTTATCTATCCATGAAGCCAGAGGACACACACCAATTAGCTAAACTGTAGGATTGTCTTACAGACATAAAGACATGGATGACCTCTAATTTCCTGCTTTTAAACTCAGATAAAACTGAAGTTATTGTACTTGGCCCCACAAATCTTAGAAACATGGTGTCTAACCAGATCCTTACTCTGGATGGCATTACCCTGACCTCTAGTAATACTGTGAGAAATCTTGGAGTCATTTTTGATCAGGATATGTCATTCAAAGCGCATATTAAACAAATATGTAGGACTGCTTTTTTGCATTTACGCAATATCTCTAAAATCAGAAAGGTCTTGTCTCAGAGTGATGCTGAAAAACTAATTCATGCATTTATTTCCTCTAGGCTGGACTATTGTAATTCATTATTATCAGGTTGTCCTAAAAGTTCCCTAAAAAGCCTTCAGTTAATTCAAAATGCTGCAGCTAGAGTACTGACGGGGACTAGAAGGAGAGAGCATATCTCACCTATATTGGCCTCTCTTCATTGGCTTCCTGTTAATTCTAGAATAGAATTTAAAATTCTTCTTCTTACTTGTAAGGTTTTGAATAATCAGGTCCCATCTTATCTTAGGGACCTCGTAGTACCATATCACCCCAATAGAGCGCTTCGCTCTCAGACTGCAGGCTTACTTGTAGTTCCTAGGGTTTGTAAGAGTAGAATGGGAGGCAGAGCCTTCAGCTTTCAGGCTCCTCTCCTGTGGAACCAGCTCCCAATTCAGATCAGGGAGACAGACACCCTCTCTACTTTTAAGATTAGGCTTAAAACTTTCCTTTTTGCTAAAGCTTATAGTTAGGGCTGGATCAGGTGACCCTGAACCATCCCTTAGTTATGCTGCTATAGACGTAGACTGCTGGGGGGTTCCCATGATGCACTGTTTCTTTCTCTTTTTGCTCTGTATGCACCACTCTGCATTTAATCATTAGTGATCGATCTCTGCTCCCCTCCACAGCATGTCTTTTTCCTGGTTCTCTCCCTCAGCCCCAACCAGTCCCAGCAGAAGACTGCCCCTCCCTGAGCCTGGTTCTGCTGGAGGTTTCTTCCTGTTAAAAGGGAGTTTTTCCTTCCCACTGTAGCCAAGTGCTTGCTCACAGGGGGTCGTTTTGACCGTTGGGGTTTTACATAATTATTGTATGGCCTTGCCTTACAATATAAAGCGCCTTGGGGCAACTGTTTGTTGTGATTTGGCGCTATATAAAAAAAATTGATTGATTGATTGATATGTTTAATTTGTAATACATTTGATAGAAAATAATATGTATGATTTGAACAGAACTCTTAGAATCATCATACAGATGAGGACAAAATTATTAGCCCCGCTATGAAATCTGTTTTCTACAAATTTCTATTTTCTTCAAAATTGACGCACTTACTTTCCCTTTCGTATGGTTAGCATACTGGCATAGTACGTTACTATGCTTTTCACCCTTTAAAATTCATTTTATTAGGAAACGAAGTGGGCTGCGACCTCAACTATATCTAAAGTCTGGGTCTTTTAGTGAATCTTAGGGCTAGTGGCCTGCGATCACCTTAGTGTTTCTTTTGTTTTTCTTGCTGCTTAATGCTGACAAATTATATTGTATTTGCTGCCTTTCTGATGTCTGTCTGATTCTGATTTTTTTTTTTTTCTCTCTCTCTCTCTCTCTCTCTATTTGAGGTGCAGCTTCATCCAGAGATGGGAGTGGTGTCTACTTCTGCATCCCTCCCTTCCTGTGCACCGGCAGAATTTCCTGTATATTCGTTTTGTCAATTGTTTTGTCATTTGTGTCTGTAGCATGGCCCAAGCAGAGGGTCACCCCTCTGAGTCTGGTCTGCTTGAGGTTTCTTCCTCAGATCATCAAAGGGAGTTTTTCCTTACCACTGTAATCTGTGTGCTTCCTCTGGGGATTGGTAAGGTTAGACCGTACTTGTGTGAAGTGTCTTGAGGCAACTTTGTTTTGATTTGGTGCTATATACATGAAATGAATTAAATAAATTCAATTAAATATACCTTGGGCGTCAGTTCACTCCGCAGATTTTTAGTTGGATTCAAGTCACTTTGGTCTTCTGAAGGTAGTCCTTCACCAGAAGTGACGTATGTTTTTGGGTTGTCGTGTTGGAAGACAAAGTGACGACCCAGTTTTGCTGTTGACTGCTTGAGGTTTTCTTTCATCACATGTCCTCCTTTCTTCATGATTCCAGATTCACTGAAGCATCCCCAAAGCAAATATTCCCACCACCATGGTTCACTTTGGAGATGGTGTTTTTTGGGTTACACACCTCTCCCATCTTCCTTCAAAACATAAGCAGTGTCACTGTGGCCAAAGAGCTCTAGTTTTGTCTCATCTGACCAAAGGACACGCTTCCAGTATGCATAATCTTTCTCCAGATTGTCCTTAGCCTACTTCAACTGGGTTGAAGGTCTCTTTTCTTGGTCTGCACCCTCGCAGTCCATTCCTGTCCAGGGCTCTGCACAAAATGTATATACCATTGGAAAGTGTGACCTTTCAACTTTCATTTCATGCAAAAATTATTCAAATCGGACATATATTGGACATTTCACTAGTGCCTGACATCATATACGCACAAACCAGGTAGAACGTACCAATGAGTACAGTCTGCTTCCTGTATCTTTGAGGCTTGTTCCAGATCAGAGGGTTTGCCTTCATACAAACCCCCATGTCGAAGCTTGTAATGACATGCTTATGACCTACTTCACATGTGGCCTCTTTGTGCTACTCGCACACATTCTTTGTCAGTTTTATATTCTGTAATAGGGTGGTTATTTTTGTAATCTAGACATCCTAATCTTTCTAATGACACAACATTTCTAGTGGGGGGGGGTGCACGTGGGACCCTGCTGGCCCATGGCCTGCTAATGATTGTCTTCTTTGAGACTACAGTTCCTGACATGACTAAGTCATTCAGTAGTGTCTTGGCAGTTGTTCTGGGGCCTTTAGACAGAGTCTTTGAAATCGTTTGTTTCCTAACTCTGCCAGGCTTGTTTTGTACTGTGCAGGTACATTGGAAGATAACCCTCAGTTTTAACTTGATTTTACAAGCTACAACCCCTGGCAAAAATTATGGAATCACCGGCCTTGGAGGATGTTCAGTCAGTTGTTTAATTTTGTAGAAAAAAAAACAGATCACAGACATGACACAAAACTAAAGTCATTTCAAATGGCAACTTTCTGGCTTTAAGAAACACTATAAGAAATCAGGAAAAAAAATTGTGGCAGTCAGTAACGGTTATTTTTTAGACCAAGCAGAGGGAAAAAAATATGGAATCACTCAATTCTGAGGAAAAAATTATGGAATCATGAAAAACAAAAGAACGCTCCAACACATCACTAGTATTTTGTTGCACCACCTCTGGCTTTTATAACAGCTTGCAGTCTCTGAGGCATGGACTTAATGAGTGACAAACAGTACTCTTCATCAATCTGGCTCCAACTTTCTCTGATTGCTGTTGCCAGATCAGCTTTGCAGGTTGGAGCCTTGTCATGGACCATTTTCTTCAACTTCCACCAAAGATTTTCAATTGGATTAAGATCCAGACTATTTGCAGGCCATGACATTGACCCTATGTGTCTTTTTGCAAGGAATGTTTTCACAGTTTTTGCTCTATGGCAAGATGCATTATCATCTTGAAAAATGGTTTCATCATCCCCAAACATCGTTTCAAATTGATGGGATAAGAAGTGTCCAAAATATCAATGTAAACTTGTGCATTTATTGATGATGTAATGACAGCCATCTCCCCAGTGCCTTTACCTGACATGCAGCCCCATATCATCGACTGTGGAAATTTACATGTTCTCTTCAGGCAGTCATCTTTATAAATCTCATTGGAATGGCACCAAACAAAAGTTCCAGCATCATCACCTTGCCCAATGCAGATTCGAGATTCATCACTGAATATGACTTTCATCCAGTCATCCACAGTCCACGATTGCTTTTCCTTAGCCCATTGTAACCTTGTTTTTTTCTGTTTAGGTGTTAATGATGGCTTTCGTTTAGCTTTTCTGTATGTAAATCCCATTTCCTTTAGGCGGTTTCTTACAGTTCAGTCACAGACGTTGACTCCAGTTTCCTCCCATTCGTTCCTCATTTGTTTTGTTGTGCGTTTTCGATTTTTGAGACATATTGCTTTAAGTTTTCTGTCTTGACACTTTGATGTCTTCCTTGGTCTACCAGTATGTTTGCCTTTAACAACCTTCCCATGTTGATTGTTTTTGGTCCAGAGTTTAGACACAGCTGACTGTGAACAACCAACATCTTTTGCAACATTGCATGATGATTTGCCCTCTTTTAAGAGTTTGATAATCCTCTCCTTTGTTTCAATTGACATCTCTCGTGTTGGAGCCATGATTCATGTCAGTCCACTTGGTGCAACAGCTCTCCAAGGTGTGATCACTCCTTTTTAGATGCAGACTAACGAGCAGATCTGATTTGATGCAGGTGTTAGTTTTGGGGATGAAAATTTACAGGGTGATTCCATAATTTATTCTCAGAATTGAGTGATTCCATATTTTTTTTTTTCCCCTCTGCTTGGTCTGAAAAAGTAACCGTTACTGACTGCCACAATTTTTTTTTTCCTGATTTCTTATAGTGTTTCTTAAAGCCAGAAAGTTGCCATTTGAAATGACTTTAGTTTTGTGTCATGTCTGTGATCTGCTTTTTTTCTACATAATTAAACAAGTGAATGAACATACTCCGAGGCCGGTGATTCCATAATTTTTGCCAGGGGTTGTATGAGCATTACAGACTTAAAGCACATCACTGCATGACTATGGTTTGCGCTGTCATTCAACAAAAGGGTCAGTTCTTAAGTGAGCTAATAACGTAACCCTGGTAGTTTTTGTGAAATAATTTTGTTTCTATATGCAAAGTAAAATAATGTAAGCATCTAAAATAAAAGTAGATTGGTTAGAAATGCTGTATTGTAAATTTTTGCTCAGTTAAAAAAGCACTTTACAAAATTTTTAAGAAAATGTTCAATTTCATAGATGGGCCTATAATTTTGTCCTCATCTGTATGATTTGAGCAGAGCTCTTATCATTCTGTGTTTTGCTAAACATCATACGGCCATGTTGCCGTCACTCTCTACAGTAAATGTACGTGAATTAGCCACGTTCTGTGTAATGATGGGAGTTCACAGAAATATGCAACTGCCCAAGTTGGTGTTAGTCGTATCAAGTATTTCTTACATTACACCATAATTGTATGTAGTTGAATTTGGTAACGTGTCAAGTTAAACCAAATTTAGTGATGTCATGATCTGATTGGCTCCGCCTAGTATCGCCCTGATCAAGTAAGTATTTGATTGGTCTGCATTGATTTAATTAAAAATGATTAATCCAGAGTCACCAAATAAGTGCGTGCACATTGATCTCCTTCTCTTTATAAGCACAGAGCCGGTGATGCTAATAGTCATGGTAGCCACTGCTTCACTACAGAACCACAGTGCATTATTTAAAAACAATTTTACACTGTTCTAAAAATACTATAGACCTATTTTATTCATACACATCATTAACAGTTTGCATCAGTCTCCATCTGTTGAATAAACACAGAGCGGTAGCGCACAGCACTCAGAGCCGTCACTGTTACTTTAAAACACATTTCGCATCATTTTCAAATACACACCAACTCTGTTTCTGTTGATCGGTGTGTTCACAAGTTTTTCTCGCCACGTTCTGTTTTCCTATTGTTTACAGAGACATTATAGGTGCCTGTAATAAACCTTAAAATGCTTTTTATTTATTTTATTGGTCTTTGTTCCTCTTACAGGATGTTTTTGAGATGCGTTTTGCCAAGATGCCAGATGAACCTGAGAGCAAACCCCTGGTATCTGCTCCAGCTCCTGCACTTCACCATCCAGCCCCAGTTAAGCCCCAGCCGCCTTTGGGCCGGGTCTCACCCTCTTCGGACAGTTCCAGCGATTCATCCTCTGAGTCAGAGTCTTCCACTGATGACTCCAAGGAGGAGCGAGCCCAGAGGCTGGCTGAGCTTCAGGAACAGGTTAGTGATTAAAGATAGCTCCTTGTAGCTGTGAGTATGTAGTCCTCCTTGGAGTCTGCTGAAAACTATTCTTCTCTTCATACAGTTGAAGGCTGTCCATGAGCAGCTAGCTGCACTCTCCCAGCCACAAGCCAGCAAACCAAAGAGAAAAGAGAAGGAAAAGAAAGAGAAGAAAAAAGACAAGCATAAGAAAAAAGGTGTGCCTGGCCTTGTAGAAGACGTCCAGGATGCTACACCTGTTTCACAGCTCTCTAAGAAAAGCAAGAATATTAACAACAGTAACAAGGAAGTTGCACCTAAGAAGAAGAACAGGTTGGTCAAATGAGCTTGTATGAACTATCAGTGACATTCACGTGAATGCCTTCGAAAAAGTTGGACCTGACCCCTGGAAAAGTCTATCCTATGAGCAGAAGGCATTAAAATCTGTTCAAATGTTCAAGTGAAATGTCGTCATAATACAGTCACATTTCAGAGTAACATTTCCCAATGGCATGTCACAAAAATGCTGCATGAATAAATGCGTGTTGTTAAGATTGTGTAATTTTGTCACTGCCAGTAATGTTTCTGTTTTCCCTCTGTAGTAAAAAAGAGTGGACAAAAAGCAATAATCCCTCCAACCTGCAGCCTGCTCCCGCCACAGAAGATGATCTTGGAGCAACTGGGTCATCGGCTGCTGGGGAAAAGTGCAAGCCGATGACATATGAGGAGAAGAGACAGCTAAGCTTGGACATCAACAAACTCCCTGGTGATAAACTAGGCCGCGTGGTGCATATCATCCAGTCTAGAGAGCCCTCGCTAAAGAATTCAAACCCTGATGAGATTGAGATTGACTTTGAGACCCTTAAACCTTCCACTTTGCGTGAATTGGAGAGATATGTGTCTTCCTGCCTCCGCAAGAAGAAAAAGGTCCCAGGTTAGTCACGGCATAAAACGCGCCTTTTGTGTGAAATTCTGTAGTGAGTCAAAATGCTAAATCTTCAGGTATTTCTTCCAGAATTATGTGACCAGATTTTTTGTGCTAATTTATGGTGTCTTACAGTTGAGAAGCCAGTGGAGTCAATGACTTCTTCCAAAAAGGCTGACTCTACTTCCGAGAGCACTGGCTCTAGCTCAGACAGTGAAGCTGAAGGAACAGGTGGGGCATAAAAATGTTACCGCTCACTCACTCATAGATGTATACACATAGAAGTCTATCAGATCTTCGCAGTCATTCAGGTGGGGGCATATTTTGAGGTTTAAGACTTTTCACGTTGTTTAATGCTCTTGTCGGTATGCAAGACTTTTGAAAAAGTCACCAGGGTGAGTTCTGAAGAAGTCACCTTCACTTGTAGTGAAGCAAGAAGAAGTCCAATTGTTGTAAACTAACAAAAACACACATATGAGCATACATACGCAAAAAAGAAGGCTCATCCCCTACTCTGTTTTCCACAGCAACAACAAAACAAAAGAAGAAAAGTCAATCTGTGAAAGAGGGCAAGAAGGTGCAGCCCAACACTCAGACTGGCCCTGCACAGACTAGCCTTACTCAGACTGTCCCACCTCAGACTGGGCTTTTTACCCAAGCTACAGCAGTTCAGTCCAACACTCAGATGAAGCAACATCAGCCATCTCCTGCAAACTTTATGGCTCCACCTTTAACAGCTCTGGAATCTTCCCAGATTTTGGAGACTAGCTTTGAGTCCCTGCCGCATTTTAGCCACCCTTTAATGCATCTGTCCCATCACACTGGCAACTCCACCTCGCCCGCACCTCCACACCTCAACGCTCCTTCCGCTGCTGGTCCAGTGTCCCCAGAGACCCACCCCTTCCTCAACCAGCATCCAATTATCACATCTCCAGGTAAGGCTGTAAACAAGACAGTTTTCTGATTAACTTGATTGTAAGAATAATCATTTTTACAATTTATTTACACTCAACAAAAATATAAACGCAACACTTTTGGTTTTGCTCCCATTTTGTATGAGATGAACTCAAAGATCTAAAACCTTTTCCACATACACAATATCACCATTTCCCTCAAATATTGTTCACAAACCAGTCTAAATCTGTGATAGTGAGCACTTCTCCTTTGCTGAGATAATCCATCCCACCTCACAGGTGTGCCATATCAAGATGCTGATTAGACACCATGATTAGTGCACAGGTGTGCCTTAGACTGCCCACAATAAAAGGCCACTCTGAAAGGTGCAGTTTTATCACACAGCACAATGCCACAGATGTCGCAAGGTTTGAGGGAGCGTGCAATTGGCATGCTGACAGCAGGAATGTCAACTCGTGTATTGAATATTCATTTCTCTACCATAAGCCGTCTCCAAAGGCGTTTCAGAGAATTTGGCAGTACATCCAACCAGCCTCACAACCGCAGACCACGTGTAACCACACCAGCCCAGGACCTCCACATCCAGCATGTTCACCTCCAAGATCGTCTGAGACCAGCCACTCGGACAGCTGCTGAAACAATCGGTTTGCATAACCAAAGAATTTCTGCACAAACTGTCAGAAACCGTCTCAGGGAAGCTCATCTGCATGCTTGTCATCCTCATCGGGGTCTCGACCTGACTCCAGTTCGTCATCGTAACCGACTTGAGTGGGCAAATGCTCATATTCGCTGGCGTTTGGCACGTTGGAGAGGTCTTCTCTTCACGGATGAATCCCGGCTCACACTGTCCAGGGCAGATGGCAGACAGCGTGTGTGGCGTCGTGTGGGTGAGCAGTTTTCTGATGTCAGTGTTGTGGATCGAGTGGCCCATGGTGGTGGTGGGGTTATGGTATGGGCAGGCGTCTGTTATGGATGAAGAACACAGGTGCATTTTATTGATGGCATTTTGAATGCACAGAGATACTGTGACGAGATCCTGAGGCCCATTGTTGTGCCATACATCCAAGAACATCACCTCATGTTGCAGCAGGATAATGCACGGCCCCATGTTGCAAGGATCTGTACACAATTCTTGGAAGCTGAAAATGTCCCAGTTCTTGCATGGCCGGCATACTCACCGGACATGTCACCCATTGAGCATGTTTGGGATGCTATGGACCGGCGTATACGACAGCGTGTACCAGTTCCTGCCAATATCCAGCAACTTCGCACAGCCATTGAAGAGGAATGGACCAACATTCCACAGGCCACAATTGACAACCTGATCAACTCTATGCGAAGGAGATGTGTTGCACTGCATGAGGCAAATGGTGGTCACACCAGATACTGACTGGTATCCCCCCCCAATAAAACAAAACTGCACCTTTCAGAGTGGCCTTTTATTGTGGGCAGTCTAAGGCACACCTGTGCACTAATCATGGTGTCTAATCAGCATCTTGATATGGCACACCTGTGAGGTGGGATGGATTATCTCAGCAAAGGAGAAGTGCTCAGTATCACAGATTTAGACTGGTTTGTGAACAATATTTGAGGGAAATGGTGATATTGTGTATGTGGAAAAAGTTTTAGATCTTTGAGTTAATCTCATGCAAAATGGGAGCAAAACCAAAAGTGTTGCGTTTATATTTTTGTTGAGTGTATTTATTGGCAACAGTGATGACTACTTAGATTTTGACAGTGCCTTCTGAACACAAGGCAGTAAAAAGAGGCTAAAACCATTATGAAAGCTGTAGTGTTGAGTGCTGTATTGCAGTGCAATACTGGGTTCATCAGTATGACTCAGTCCTTTCAGGTTTTTACCATTTCACAAACAGTAACTGTAAAATATGGCAATTAAGCAAAACTTATTGTTTTACTTGTTACCACAAAATAATCTCCTATTGAGAACCTTGTAACTGAAAGGAAAAGTTTACATAATTTATGATTGGGTTGGTAGATTATGATATTGAGAGCCCATATGAAAAGTTGTAGGCATGTGTGATCATTTCTGTTAAAGGTATTAGCGTTTTTGTATGGCTTGTCTACAGCCACCACAAGGCTGCCATGCTATAACAGCACTGTGTGATGTTACATGGGCACAGAGGTTCAACACTCCGCCAGTGTTGCTCTTCAGTATAGCAGGAGCAAAGCACATAAGCGGCAGTCAACATCCCAGATCAGTATTTGGTTCTGATACTGACGTAATTCGCGGATCGGAATTTCCCGATCCAGCCTGTGGGATTTTACGATACTGGAGAGAAACCACATCTGTGAAACCTCTCTCGTGCTGCCTGCTCTCTGCTCTGTTTACTGCTGAATGTAAACGGAGGGGGAGGGGGAAGTTTTCTGCGTTGAAGGCAAGCCGTTTGTTCCGCGCACCGCAGCCAAGACGACTTTTAAGAGCAACTCAGAGCGCAGCTGAGGTGGACAGTTGAACAGAGATTCACTTTACTCCCGTGAGCACTGCTGATATACATTTAGAAATTTAGTTCATTTTACAGTTGAAAGGCTTCGAGTGTGCTCAGCAGGAAAATGGTGAGAGAGAGACAGAGAGAGGACTTTTACATCAGTGTGTGTTCTCCATGTGTAGCTTTCTGTCCCCATGCTACGTCACAACAGTTACGCATGCGATCCTGTGGGGTTTTTTCTGATTGGTTAAAATTGTGTCAATGGCGCCATTTATGAAATTGTCAATGATGGATGAGTTCAGCTTAAATGCTGACTTTCGGAGGTGGATATTTCAATTATAAGAGCTCTGTTTTCATTGATACACATCAATCCTTAGTTTATAGCACAGTCTATCTTCCCAGCTGTATTTTATCACTGGGTTTTCTTTTCCTTGAGACTTAATGCTGATTATCCTCCACCGGTCCTACTGCCAGAAGGGGATACAGAAATATTTTGGATTTTCACCAGCTAGACAGCCAGGAGTACTGTTTGATGTAATTTATCATCTCTAGCAGCTGTTTTTGTTCTGCCCTTTAGAAGGAGATTAAAATGGGTTGCATCCCTCCGTTACATCCCTTGTCACCACCATAAGTCTATATTGCTTTCATATCGGATACACGTACTCTTTGGACCAAAGTCTTTGAAGAGTTGGCACATTAGTGTTCTGTGAGCTTTGACAGTAAAAACATTGTTGCATAGAGGTTTTTTTTTTTTTTTCTTTCGTATTCTAACCAATTAGCCACAAAAATGTGCATTTGTTCGCCATAAATTATAGTGACCAAGGTGAAGTTTGAAAGCAGAATTGTCAATATTTTATTGACCCAAATCCCATTGTGGTAATGTGGTGAGGCCAGCAACACATCTGGAGAGAGTTGAATGGTGTGGTATAAAGTACTGGCAGGGGATACTTGGCAAACGAGTATACTTTCTTGTTATGTACTGGTGAATGATGAAGAACGAACCTGGAAAAAATGAGTGGCAAAACACATTGAATAGTATTAGAGAGCACTCTGTACCACAATCACCAACTGAGGAAATACCGCAATTTGAAGAGGTGTAGCACTCCAGAGACTAATACAATCAGCACCGGATACACTTCGACACATTGTTGGTTTCTCCTTTAACTTGTCATTCATCTTTCATACTTTTGCCATCTCACTTTGTCTTCCAACTTTAGCTTTGCACAGTTCCATGCCTCAGCAGCCATCTCGACCAAGTCACAAGGCAGCACCGCTTCATCCCAAACTTCCTCAGCAGCAACCGGTCCCGCCTCAGCAGCAACCATCCCTGCAGCAACCGCAACTTCCACCCCAGACAGCACCACCACCTCAACACCAGCTGCCTGCTCAGATCCTCCACCCCCCACGACCACTGCATCAACGGCCAATGTCACCACCAACGCTCACGCCGCAGGGCTTACTGTCCTCCCAGCCTCCCCAGATGCTGCTGGAGGATGATGAAGAGCCAGGGTCTATGCCTATAAACCAAGTACAATTATACCTTCAACAGCTTCAGCAAACCCGTCAGCCCCAGCAGTCCATTCAGTCACTCCAGGCCCAGGCTCATCAGCAGCAGCAGTTGCTGCAGCAGCAGCAGCCAGGTCAGACTTCTCTCCTGCAGTCTGTCCAAGCTCAATCTCAGCTTCCACCCCAGACCTCCCTGCCTCCTCCACAACTCCCTGTGCACTCTCAGGCCCAACCAGCACCATTGCATCAAGTGCTGCCCCAACAGATGCCGTCGCACCATGCCCGCCGTATGCAGCACGCTCAGCAGCAGCAGCAGTTGAGCTATCAGCAGGGTCCTGTCGTCGTCAGTCAGTCACAGGCATCCCAACACAAAGTTTCCATGCCTACCAACAAAGCACAGCAGATCATCCAGCAGCCACAAGAACAACCCTCTCCTCGACAGACCAAGGCTGACCCTTATAGCACAAGTGAGTGTTAGAAAAATTCAGAATTTGCACCTCTGTTTGAAACAGCACAGACCATTGCGGTGTACTTGACTTACAGACTATTAGGATTTATGTTCTTTTCTTCCATTAACAGGTCACATAAGGGACAGTCCGTCTCCTCTCATGATGCATTCCCCTCAACTTCCCCAGTATCCATCATTAGCTCACCAGTCTCCACCTCATAACATGCAGCCCAAAAAGGTAAGATAGATTGGACAGTTTTTGGAGGAGTTAATGTAGGGTCAGATTTCTGTGTAGGCTCTCAGTTGTCCAGGTGGTTTCCATAGTAGAGAAGCTTGACTCTTCGACTGGACTGGGTTGCTTTGACGTGAGGACGTTTCGCTTCAAATCACAGAAGCTTCCTCAGCTAAAATTCTTGCTCTGGTAGTCTGACTTCTGTCCTGACTCTTGTAGAGAAGAATAAGTTCTAGATATAAGAATAAGTTATTTTTCTCTACCTGGCCACCAGGAGGTAATGTTTCTTTGAAGTTGCCATTAAGGCTTTCAAGATTTTGTATACCAGTGTTAAACTTGGTACACAAGATCACCTCACTGAGACCTTGGACAGGTTTGTCATTGGGTACATTTACATTATGAATATGGCCACCAGTGGTGGCGGTCTGTGAAACCTTGTGTGATATGTCAAATACTTTCTGTATCAAAGTGAATCTTGGCACACTTCACTAAGGCCCCATCCACATGGGAACAGCTTAAGGTTTGCATCATTTTGGCATTTCAGTCGCATGTAAACGGCGTATTGGGAGGATGAAAATGATAGTATTTGAAAACGGGTCCCAGAGAGGGCAAATCTGAAAATGCTGTGTGCACAAGAAATACGGAATGTTTCTGAAATGATTACCTCACACCTGTTTAGTCATAGCAGCTCATAATTAATCACTTGATGTTGTTAATAGTGAAACTACTTTTATTCCTCTTGGTGGATCATTAAATGGATTTTTCGCAGCCAGCAGAAATCTGAAGAGATGATGACTGTGGTGAAAATTCCTGAGTAATCTGCACCCCAATTACTGTTAGGACGACTAAACTGTTGTAACAACTAACAAACTCACAGCATTTTTTTTTTTTTTTTAAATTACAGTGAGCCTGAAGCACCTGCATGAAAACACCATTTTGGAAACATCCTAATATATTAATGGGCACATTCAAGTTCATGTGAACTCACCATCAGTCTTCTTTTGTTTCTTGAGTTTTTTCCATGTGCTGCTCCGATCTTTGTAAAATCCAGAGTTTTCCGTGTGGTGCTCCAGTCCGGTCGAAAGAGCTTTTCTGAACCGGACAGCAGTCATGTGACTTTGTTAGTCCTTGCAATCATTCAGGAAAAAAACAAAACTGTTTGTATTGTTCATGGCTGTGTTCTTTTCCATCCATAGAAACCAGTGAAAGGTGCTAATTATCCAGTGATGTAATTTTTATGCTGATTCAGTTGACGCCGTTTCCTTGATACATCCAAATGCACAAGATGCATCCAAATGAAGTGTGGAAAATTAATCATTTAATATTTAGCTTATTTTTAGCTCATAGCTTTTCTCTGTCTGTTGTTTTTAAGTCATAGAAAGTCCAGTAAATGACACAAAAATGCATGCATGCAAACTCGCATAACGTACAGGCCTGGCATATGTACTCCAACTTTTTTGGTTGATTTAAACTTTTTAGTGTGGATGCAGATAAATCTTGAAACATTGCCATATTTTCAGAACACTTTTGAAAACAAAGACTGTTTTGTATCCATGTGGACAAGGCTCAAGAACTCCAACAAGTTTGATGGGTGTATTTTCATTTTAATTATGGCCACCAGGAACTGAGTTTCTCAGATATTGTGTATGCAGTATTTTGCATATGTATGAAGTTGTAATTCATACACAAGGTCATCTCACTAAACCTAGTGTAAACAATAACACAAAGTCTTCATAGATTGCAGTGGAACTTGCTAGTCTAAATTATACTTTGCTAAGACCTTGCACAAGTTTCAGGTTGGGCTTGTCAATGCACTTGTTGAAGCCAAGAATACTTGCCATGTTAGAGTAAAGGTAAAGCTCTTTCAGGTGGTATTGAGTGTATCTGTTCAACACATTAGTGTTTTAGCTGTTGGAGTAAGTTCAGGGGGATATAGCTAAAAATGGACCATCATGCTCATCACCCCAAAAGGTTTTCTACACTTGCTTGAGAGAAAAAATAAAAAAAATATTGAGGAATAAGAAAAGGAGAAAATTTAACTAATGCTGTGTACAATTTAAAATTTTTGGTTATTTTATCTATAACATTTTACTACATAATGTATGGTTGTGTACAAAATAATAGCAGTGTGTTTAAAAAAAAGTGAGCAAAACTCAAAATCTTGATAATAGCTTTTATTTCCATACACGTAAATGCATTGGGAACACTGCCCATTTTATTCCAAATCAAAACATGAAGAAAAATGATTACATTTGTGATTACTTCACAGAAAGTGAAAAAAAATTTATATTAGGCTGTTAAAAAAATAGCAGTGTCTGCATTTTTCGTTAGACTCTAAACATTTACTGTATAAACTGAAAATTGCTTAAAGATTTAGCTTTAATCACTGAATTAATATGTAGTTGTATATCCACTGCTTCACATCTGTTGTGCATGGAGTTGACCAACTTCTGGCACCTGTGAACACATAGTCCAGCCCAGAACTTTTGGAAGATTGGACTACATTCCACAGTTCCTCTGCATTTTTTGCTTTTGACTCAGAAACAGCATTTTTGATGTCACCCCGCAGGTTTTGTGTTGGAGTCAGGTCCCAGGGATTGGGCTGACCACTCCATAACATTAATCTTGTTGGTCTGGAACCAAGATGCTGTTCACTTACTGGTGTGTTTGTTGTTGTCTTGTTGAAGCACCCATTTCAAGGGCGTTTCCTCTTTGGCATAAGGCAACATGACCTCTTTAAGTATTTTGATGTCTCCAAACTGATCCATGATCCCTGGTATGTGATGAATAGGCCCAACACCATAGTACGAGAAACAATGCAGACAATGCTAGTTTTCTTCTTTTTTTCTTCTTCTTCTTCTTTTTTTTGAACAGCCTAATATTCTTTTTTGTCACTTTCTGTTAAGTAATAACAAATGTGATAAATTTTTCTTCATGGTTTGATTTGGGATAGAATGTGCAGTGTCCCCTATGCATTTGTGTGTATGAAAATAAAAACTATTATAAGAATTTTAAGTTTTACTCACTTTTTTAAACATGCTATTATTTTGAACACAACTGTACATGCAAAATGCTTGTGTCTTGTATTTTATGGTGATATAAAATAAATGGAGCAGATTAGATGTTACGCATCTCTGGCTGGAAATAAAACAGATTACTTATCTTGTTACGAATCTCATCCTACCTCTTCTCATACGTCTGTGCCAGTAGGGCCACACGACCCCGTGAAGTTTTGTAACCTCAAATTTGTCTTCAGAACTTTGACATTTTCGTTTTGTTATTCTTTCAACTTAATACTCATATTTTCTTCCTCATGCTGCTTCCCTGGTTGTATCATTCTTATGCCATTTTAAATTGCTTTCTTCACAGCAGAGGGCGCCTGTGAACCAAGCTGTGTTAAAGGAGGAGAAACTTTCTCCATCACCAGTGATGAGAATAGAGCAATTTAACCCCGCCACGAGACCAGACCATCACAAGCATCCAGATAAGTCTTCACAACATGGCCATGGACAACAGAGTGAGGATTGATTCTTGTTAACTCTGTTTCTCTGTGGATAAAATGCATGAAGTGTTGAGTTCACACTTGTGTGTATGTACTTCTTTTGAGTAGATGTGAAGTCTGTGGACAGTTCGAGGCCTGTCATCCGCTCCTCTGAGCCTACTGTGTCACCATCTTCCCTGCAGGACAAGGATAAGTTTAAACAGGAGCCTAAGACACCTGTAGCCCCCAAAAAGGTACAGGTGGGTAGCTTTAGTTCTACCATAAGTCAAAATTTGTGTTCAGTAGTTACACACAGACCACCTACACAGATACTTGATTTAAGAACCAATTTTTTTAAGGCTCAAGCCGGCTGTGATTCAAGCCGACTCAGATTTCAACGAATTTCAAAGCTCAGAGATGGAACCTACTAAGAAACAAACGTATCCAAAAATTTTTGACCGAAAACCAAACGGTGACCTTGCCAGGGGTCATCAAAGTTCAAGGCAAAAATACACAAAACCTGATATTTCATTAAATTCCTATCTTTCAAGTGGTGTAACATTCAGCGCCAGTCCCCAAGCCAGTTTAACTATCAAATGACTTATGGAGGCAAACTCTTTCATCTTACATTAAGCAAATATGTAGGACTGCTTTTTTGCATTTGCGCAATATCTCTAAAATTAGAAAGGTTTTGTCTCAGAGTAATGCTGAAAAGCTAATTCATGCATTTATTTCTTCTAGGCTGGACTACTGTAATTCATTATTATCAGGTTGTCCTAAAAGTTCCCTGAAAAGCCTTCAGTTAATTCAAAATGCTGTAGCTAGAGTACTGACAGGGACTAGAAGGAGAGAGCATATTTCACCCATATTGGCCTCTCTTCATTGGCTCCCTGTTAATTCCAGAGTAGAATTTAAAATTCTTCTTCTTACGTATAAGGTTTTGAATAATCAGGTCCCATCTTATCTTGGGAACCTCTTAGTACCATATCACCCCAATAGAGCGCTTCGCTCTCAGACTGCAGGCTTACTTGTAGTTCCTAGGGTTTGTAAGAGTAGAATGGGAGGCAGAGCCCTCAGCTTTCAGGCTCCTCTCCTGTGGAACCTGCTCCCAATTTGGATCAGGGAGACAGACACCCTCTCTATTTTTAAGATTAGGCTTAAAACTTTCCTTTTTGAAAAAGCTTATAGTTAGGGCTGGATCAGGTGACCCTGAACCATCCCTTAGTTATGCTGCTATAGACTTAGACTGCTGGGGGGTTCCCATGATGCACTGTTTCTTTTTCTTTTTGCTCTGTATGCACCACTCTGCATTTAATCATTAGTGATCGATCTCTGCTCCCCTCCACAGCATGTCTTTTTCCTGGTTCTCTCCCTCAGCCCCAACCAGTCCCAGCAGAAGACTGCCCCTCCCTGAGCCTGGTTCTGCTGGAGGTTTCTTCCTGTTAAAAGGGAGTTTTTCCTTCCCACTGTAGCCAAGTGCTTGCTCACAGGGGGTCGTTTTGACCGTTGGGGTTTTACATAATTATTGTATGGCCTTGCCTTGCAATATGGGGCGCCTTGGGGCAACTGTTTGTTGTGATTTGGCGCTATATAAAAAAAATTGATTGATTGATTGATTGAACTTTAAAAATATTGTCTCTTAATGGTTTTTCAACCTTCACTTTCCATTGGTTTGTCAGGATGTGAAACTCAAAAATATGGGCTCATGGGCCAGCCTGGCACAGAAGTCCACATCAACACCTTTATCTGCAGTCAAGTCATCGAGTGACAGTTTTGAACAGTTCCGTCGTGTTGCACGAGAGAAGGAGGAGCGGGAAAAGGCCTTGAAGGCCCAAGCTGAGCAGGCAGAAAAAGACCGGCTACGCAGAGAGCAGGACAAGCTACGGTAGGATGGCTAAAAACAGCTGAGGTAAAATAACAAAGTTGTTTTAGCTGTGTGCAACTCCATATCTTAATGTCTTCCAGGAGTCGGGACGAGGACGACATCATGGAGCCAAGCAGACGGGTGCACGAAGAGCCACGGCGGCGTCAAGAGCAGCAGCAGCAGCAGCACGTCCAGGTTCCTTCACAACAACAACAACAGCAGCAGCAGCAGCCGCCACCGCCGCCGCAGCAGCCAGAGCCGCAGCCAGCTACAATACAGCAACCACCCCAACCCCCCACACCCCCTCAGCCTGCCACACAGAACCCATTAGACCAACAGAGGGAGCTAGCACGCCGCCGAGAGCAGGAGAGGAGGCGACGAGAAGCGGTGAGATGATTTGGCAAGCATTACTTTTCTTGAGTTGTTGTAGTCAAGGCTTTGAACCTGTTTGTAGAACGAAAATGAAAACCAGAAACTTTGTAATGTTTTGTGTTCCAGAACAGAACCGTTTATTTAAAATAATGGAAACTGGTTAATACCGTTATTTAATTCATTCTTCAAAAGGCTTCCATTTACGTTGACCCGGTGAGGACGTCAGATTTCATTAATGCTCTACACCAAAGCAGTTGGTGGCAGTAATGCATCGTGTCTGTTTGCAAACCCCCAATAAACTCAACAGAAGAAGAAGACCCAGTGACTTTCACATGTGCCTGCTGTTTATTTTTTTGGTTGTTGTTGGTGGGACAAAGCACTGTTGTCCATGTTTCACTCTGAGAAAAATAACTGGAGCAGACAAACATCAATGGATTTCTTTAAAAACATTCCATTTACTCGAGTCATTATTATGCTTCCTTTTTTTTTTTGTCTTGTTGGCTCAAATGAGATTTATTTTCGTTGCAAGCAGAATGCTCAAGATATGCCAGATGGCTGAACACTGGCAGGAATATATTTCAAATTTTATAATAACCAGTGTTGCCACAGTAACTTTGAAAAGTTACTTTATTAGTTACTTAGCAGCTTGTTGGCAGCGGCTGAATGTAACTAATAAAAGTATAAAATAATAAATATAATAATATTATAATAAAAGTAACTAATAAAGTATCTTTTCAAAATAACTGTGGCAACACTGAAAATAACTTGTTTTTCTTGTTGATGGGGCAAAGCACTTGAGTTCTCTGGTTCAGGCTGAGAAACACACCCGGAGCAGACAAACACTGAGGGACTTCTTTAAAAACACAGCGTAATAAGGACTGAAACGATGTAACATCGGATTAAGAGTTTATATTTACTCAGTGTGTGAATGGCTTTATGTAGTGGCTATTCGCATGTAGCCGTATTAATAACATTCATACATAGTGCAGCCTTGTTATGGTTATGGTTAGGGGTTATTATGGTTATGGCCATGGTGAGAACTGTAGCTTTTGTTGCTGACTCTTTTTAAAATACAAGAAACCCACTGGTTTGCTATAAATACATAGTAAGTCTTTTTCAGTTGATCAGCACAGATGCCTCTTTCTTTTAAAAGGCTTTATTTTATTCAGCTTCCCGTTTTGAAAAGTTCTAGCTTCTGCTGCCTGCTATGGTACGCTCTACTGTCTTTTCTGTTTTTTGTGGGAGCATTACTGCTCCACATACAGGTCCATCTGACATGGAATGTTATTAACTGGTTCAGGAATTTTTTTTTTTTCTAACTGGTTTTGGGAATGTCGTTTTTGGGGTGGAACCCAAAACCGACACATTAAAATACTGTTTCTGTTCAAAACGAACCAGTTGGGGAAAAAAATTTTGGTTCAAAGCACTGGTTGTAGCTATGTACAGTGTGTGCAGAGTACAAGCTGTCAAGGACTGAAAAGGAGCTCAGTTTGAATTCAGAGCTTGTGCTAACAAATACACGTCTCGATCCAATCACAGTGATAGCAATCGGGCCTGGTCAAGGCATTTTCTTTGACTGGTCATGTTGGATATAAAGAGATCAGTCTGCAATCCATCTAGTTCCGTGCTGATGCTGCTGGAACCACCTCTTCATCAGTGCTTACTGCGAGTTCATCAGCAGTGCATGTTTTAAAAGGTTATTGTTAATATTATTAGAATTAACATCCACTAGTCTCGTCTTTAACCTTTGTTTCAGTATTACGCTGACTGTTCTAGTTTTACTACAGTAGTGCTGCATGAAGTGGAATTGATGAGCCACATTCAATTTACTTACTTTATTGTGTAAAAATAAATAAAAACATTAAGGAGCAGCTTGGATTGCAGGTGCAATCCCATATCAGAAAAAAACTGAGACCGTATGGAAAATGCAAATAAATAAAAACGACACAATGACTCTTTGATTCACCTTGACTTCTGTTTGATTGCAGACATTATCAACGCAAGATACTTTGTTTTACGTGGTCAAGTTAATTTCATTTGTTAATATAAATCCATTTCTGCTTTATGTTCCAACAAAAAGAAAAAAGTTGGGGCCAAAACATTTACCACTTTGTAATGTCATTCTTCTCACAAAACTTTTTTGCCATAGAGGATACCAATCAATGAAGCATGTTGGGCTTTACTTTGTCCCATTCTTCCTGCAAACAGGATTTAACGTGTGCAATAGTATGGGGTAGTCATCGTTTATGGCAACAAGTCAGGACTGCAGACAGGCCAATTCAGTATCTGTACTCTTCTGCAGCCATGCCTTTGTAATGTGTGCAGAATGTGGTTTTGCATTGTCTTGTTGAAAATGCATGTGGACATCCCTCAAAAAGATGTTGTCTTGAAGGCAGCATATGTTGCTCTAAAATCTCAATGTACTTTTAAGCATAAATGCTGCCATCACAGAAGTGTCAATTTCCATTGCCAAGGGAATTGACACAACCCCATACCATGACAGATGCTGGCTTTTGGACTTGTTGCTGATAACAGTCTGGATGGTCTTTTTTGTCTTTGGTCTGGAGCACACAAAATCCTTTTCTTTAACCCCCCGCCAAAAAAACATCTGGAATACTGATTTATCTAACCACAATACTGATTTATCTTTTCACCGTGTGATGGTCCAACCGAGATGTCCCTAAGCCCAGAGAAGTCCTCATTACGTCTTGATTAGGTTAACATAAGGTTTTTTTAATCCCTTGCTCATGTGGTTATATCAGCTATTGATGAATGCCGATTCTTGAGATAGTACTGTCTGAGGGATCAGAGATCATGGAGATCTTTATGCACTGAAATTCCTCCAAATTCCTTCAATCATTTAATGATATTATGCACTGTAGAGGGAGAAATATGCGAGTCTCTTCCAGCGCTCGCACATTTGTTGACAAACTGGAGATCCACTGCTCATGTTTCCTTTTCAAAGACTCAGCTTTTTGTGGATATTGCTTTTGTGTCAAATGACGATTACAATCTGTATATTCATAGATTATATGAAGTTGACCACTCAAAACAGGAAATATCCTGGGTTAATACTTCTGCAATGAAATAAAAATTAAAGCAAATGTAAAAATTGCTGCCGGTGTTTTTGCATTTTGAATTTTCTGTACCATCCAAACTTTTTCTGATTTGTTTTTTTGTTGTTGTTTGTTTTTTCCTCTCTCCTCAATATGTTGCAGAGCTCTTCAATTGTCAAGTGCACACGCTGGAATGATTTTAATGTGCTTGAAGTGTGCCCCGTGCAAGTAGGAAAATAAAAATTTGGGATTGGGACTGGGGTTGACAGATACATGGTATTAAATAACTGATTGGGAGCAAAAAAAAAAAAACTTGGATCGATTCACTCCGAACAAGTAGTCATTATATTCAGTATCATAGCTGTAGACTCTTCATATTTGCCTTCATGGATGTTTTTTTTGTTTTCTCTCTGCAGATGACTGCAACAATTGATATGAATTTCCAAAGTGACTTAATGGCTATCTTTGAAGAAAACCTGTTTTGAGAAGAGGAGCAACTGAAGCAGAACTGCAAAGACAAATAAATTAACAAAGAGAGAGAGAGAGCGAGAGAGAGAGAGAGAGACACTTCCAGAATGGACACTTCCTCCAAAGAGGAATTTGGTGACCATCACATGTCACAAAGGGCCGTGGACAGTTCACTTTGACCCTGTGGAACTAAAACTCACCTGTTTCTGATGTCATTTCTTGGGGATTTGGCATTAAAGAAAAAAGAAGACTGAGAGGAGAAGGACGACTCCTGGTGGCACAGATGCTTTTGTCACATTTTTCTTTTTACAGAGTGCGTGAGCACGACAATAATTGATATCGTAGTAACTATGAAAATGCTCTGATAATGTACTGACAGACGGTGCAGAAGTGTTTTAAAACTGCTAGGTGTCTGCAGCAGTGAAGAGAAAAAAAAAAACTGTTTTGTTTGTTGTAAGTGAACACATGAAGTGGTCGTTAGGGGTGGGGGTTAACTTCCATACTGTAAATCCTGTATATTTCTCAGCAGAGAATGTACAGTTTGCCTTACACCTCTTTCTGAACAGACACACAGGTGACATGACAGAAGTCGGCGCAGCGGAGACCTTTTTCCATCATCGAGTATCTACTGTAAAGAAGTATTTTCTTATGCGACAATAACTGCTTATTTTGGACTTTTCTTCTTCTTTAGGTCTTTTGAATCTTCACACCAACACACTCCATCACCTGTCTATGCCAAACAACCCATTATCTTTTATGCTAAAGGATAAAAACGCAGTAGTTAGGTCTTGAAAATATATGCACCATAGTTCCAGCGAGTGTTTATCAGTGTGTGGGAGGGGGCAGGAATCACTTGACTTTTTCATCATGCCTTGTATTCTAATTTCTAAGCCGCGACTGCATCTTGTTGGCAGTCAGCGAACATCAGTTGAAATAATTTCACTGCGGCTCACACCATAATGCGTATTAAAGAGTTCACGACGTTGTCGAAAACGTTCTCCGTCGTCGCACTACTAGAGCCGTAAAACGGAGAGGCGGAGCTTCTCGGCTGTTCTCCGTTTTGTCACGCTGAAGGTTTTGATCGCTTGGCAACAAAGAGTAATAGAAACGTGGAAGGAACAGTCAAGGCGACACGATGAATACTTAACACCTTAATAGCTGTTACTTGAATCAGATGAGTTTTTTAAAAAATAATACAAAAAAAAAAAATAGTTGCAGGAACTGGAAGAAATTTCTAGTTGGGTCAACCCCCGCATCACAATGTTTTCTAATTCACTGAGGGCACATTGTTGATTATACAAACAGACAAAACAAATACAGAAGTAACATAAAATGCTTGTTTACGGTGGGGGAGGGGGCAGGTTTTTTCTTTCCCCTGTTTGTTCTTGTTTGGTAATAGTGGATGTGAGATCTGTTTTTGGAGACTTTGGACCTGAGACAGGTCAAAATCCAAATGCATCTGTCTGGCTTTCTTGTCTCTCTTTCTTTTTTCCCCCTCCTCTCTCCAGTGCCTGTATTGTATTGCAGTTCTCGTTGGCTTATTACCCTTTGGGTGGGTGAAAAGGTGAGGGGGGGGGGGGGGGTACATTTTATATTTACCAGTGAACAATATTCGGGTTTTAAATATAGTTTTAGCTGGACTTCTATGAGTGTACACATCTGACTACTTACTCATTTTGTTCATTCAGCAAATTTTAGGTAGATACGTTTCAGTGTCGCCATGCTAGCGTTTGAGTCTGTGAGCGTGATTGTGAGTTTGATGGCAGCGTGACTGTTTCTGTTTTTTATTTTATAAAGCGTGTGGTGCAGGGAGGCGTGTGCCCCTTTGTAGATAAGCATTATATTGATGAGAGTTAACAGTACTTCAGGAGAACTTGTTTCTGTGCTTAAGTCTCCTTTTTTATTTCTATGAAAGTCCACCATATATGAATATATAATTTTAATGATTTGACAGGTTTCGAAAGGGTAAAATTACCTTCATTCCTGTTTAGTCTTTCTTCTCCCCCTTTTTTCCCCCCACAGTAACATAATGTTGGACATAATGTGCCATGGGTTCTACAGAGAATGTGCTGATCTGCAGCTTAGCCCAGAGTTCGAATTATTCAGGTATTTTATTTTGTGTTACGTTTGTTCTGTTTTGGGGTTCGTGTTCCAACATTTTCCTCGATTATCGTTTGATATGAGTGCTCTGTCGAGGTCTCTGATTCAGTCTGTTATGATCATTGAATAAACTCATCTCTTTTATAGAAAATTAAAAAAAATAAATGAAAATTTTGGGGTTTATTTGGTCTTTTTGTAAACAGCCTGTTAGTGGCACATTTACGTATAACTATGAGGGAAATTGGTATGACAGAAGCTCACTCTGCAGACTGTCAGGGCTCCTCAAGGGGGAGCTGTTGTTTGTCTGATCAGTCACTGACAGTCAAATCTGTCCACTGATACTAGAAGCAAAAGAAAGTTTTACTTACTGAGAATTCAACCACGTGCAGCCAAGTGTCAGGACTTGTAAGCACATTGTTGCCACCAATCACGTAAAGTCACCTGGATGCTGCTGTGATGACCCGCCTCCCTTTTGAGCTGACTCATTTTGTAGCTGCAAAATGGCTTGCAGATGGATATTATACGAATAATGAACATTTATGAGTGCAATGGTAAGAAAATTTAATGAGATGTAAGCTGGAACATTCCACCAAACAAAAGTCCTGTTTGTATCGTAACGAGTGAATGGATGCCGGTTGAGGCCTCGGAATGCAGGATTCTGTCTGCCCTCAATCCTGCTTCCAACAGGAGCTACCTGAAGACATGTTCCGACTTGATAAACTGAGGCGTTCTTTGTCACCATGAAAGTGCATTATGTCCCCTTGTTGCTAGGTTGTGGAGGTATTTTAACCAGTCTCAACTGATCAGTTAAACAGATCTGCCATATTTACATTACCCAAAAACCCCCAGTAGCTCTCCGCAGATTTAATCTGTAAAGTTAAAAAGGTATTCGCAGATTGGTAGCACTGTTCAGTAAATCACAGCACAAACACTGCAGTATTTTTAATTGTTTTACTGCTACAATAGAAACACCTGAAATAATTATATGTGTGAGAGAGGTTACGATTTATTTTACTTTTTCCCCACGCTGCCTTCAGGTACACTTCTTAAACGCAGTGCAACACATGCCATCGTTCAATCTGGATATAATGAACGCAATCAAAAAAATTCAACAACTTGTGTGTTTCTATGACATCGGGGTCAAATGCAGAAAGATGCACTCACAAAAATGTTGGCTGATGTGAGAATCAACAACACTGAAAGCAGCGATTTGGTAACTCTTATAAAACGCATAATGGAAGGTGCTTTTGTGACGTTATTTTCTACATTTGACTTTAATGTAGAAATAGAAATGTTGACGATGTCAGAAATAACAACTAAGGCCAAGGCAAAACACCGAACATGACTTCGTGTTTGTTATTTCTGACATTTGACCGAGTACTTGAACGCATCGGCCGCTACCTGCCTGTGAGCTCAACTGAGTGAAATCATTCCGCGTGGAGACACACGCGCTCCGTGGGAGTTCCACGTTTCAGCGGCTGGATGCGGACACTCGCTAACCGTCGGTACGTTTAAAATATTTGATTTAGCCCTCGTTTTTTTCTCAAATAAATGAAATGACGTTTGCTTGGCGCGAGACAGCCGCAATGTGCTAACAAACATGCTACATGCACGTGAGCTCCGATACCGGTTCGGGATTAATCGGAAAAACAAAAAGTTATTAACAGATTATTGTTATTATTGTTGGAAGTTTAAGTATCAAACGTTTACTGGGCTTCAAATGTGAACATTTCTTGCCTTTTTTTTTTCCTCTTTAAAATGCACACACACCCTGGAAGTCACCTGATAATTGTGATTTTTTTTTTTTTTTTTTTTTTTTTTTTTTAAATGCCCGAGTTTGGTTGGTTATAACTTTTTTCTAAATAGAATAACTTTCTTTTTCCTTACTTTGTATAGTAAGTATGTTTTGGTTTCGTGCTGTTGGTGAAACTAAATTTGAAAGTGAGTTTTGTGTGTGTTGGAGGAAGAGATTAACCTATTAATTAAAAAATTAATAATGAAATCAATTAACTTTGCTACTAGTGCCAAGCTTGCATAAATGATGAGGGTT
Organism: Thalassophryne amazonica; assembly: GCF_902500255.1. Taxonomy (NCBI): domain Eukaryota; kingdom Metazoa; phylum Chordata; class Actinopteri; order Batrachoidiformes; family Batrachoididae; genus Thalassophryne; species Thalassophryne amazonica. The sequence continues at coordinate 19,846,640 of NC_047118.1, forward strand.
ACATCCGGTGTAAATCCTATGAAAAAATGCACAACATACAGGTGACAAATCAGGTTTGCGTATTGGATCAGTTGAGGGTCAGGTTAACACAATCTCCACTGGTTTGTTCACACCACACTGACAAAAATAAAGGAGGAAGGTGACAGTATGACAGGTGAATGGAGAGCAACAGGCGCATGTAAAAGAGATCAATGTGGAAGTGAAGTAAAGCCAGGATCATCGGCGGTGACTGCAACACTGTTCTATGATGGTGCGACTGGGGGTAGAAAGGGAGTAGGGGTAATTCTGAAGGAAGCGAATACTGGAAACTGAAGGGAAGTTGACAAATGTCATCAGTGCATAGGGCCATTCTTCAGAAAGTACTGAGATTGAACGATCTGAGCACGCAGCAGTCGTATACTGAGATTCTAGCCATGCTGGAATTGTCATACTGAGATTGCAAACATTACGTTTTTATCTTTCCCACTTTTCTTTTGTATTGACAAGTGTAGCTTTTTTCATGGAAAAAACATTTTTTAGTAATTTGTTCCTGAAGTGCATTTTATGCCAAACGCGAACACTGCACTCACAGAGCACAAACCTCCACAACACTCGTTTCCAATTCCACAAATTTTTACCTTGAAAGAAATTTTCATGGTCAAAGTCCTGTTAAAAGTGGCTTTTCATAAGGTTTGGTTCACACGACAGGATTTTAAAATTATCTTTAGGTTTCCAAAACCTGAGACACCACACACGTGAAGATAAAAAATCATGGATCTAACAGTTTTGGTCGTACAGTGTCTGCACTGTCCTTGCTGTCGTACAGCAAGGACAACAACACCACACACGAACAGATTTCACATACGAACATTCACAGCTCAGACAGGAAATCTTTTCGGTGAAAAGTTATGTTGTGATAAAACACCTTATATTGTATTAAATATGTCACATAGAAACACATTTTAGTTCTGAATGCTTTGAGTTAACCTTAACTGGACAGCGTGAGAAAGTTGTATTGTTTAAATGCATTCCGAAATATCACGTGTCAAAATTTGTCTCCCATTTGTCCAAAAAAAATCTGTCATGTCCGTAGACAATATTTTACATCCGTTTACAGTGAGTATTTGTAAAGGATACATCATTCTTTCTGTGTTTTACATTGGCATTCACTTGTCATAGTTGGGAAACACAGCAAATCTTAAATGTCAAGCAAAGATTAAATGTTATATCAAATTTATGGGGCTTCTGACATCAGGTGTAGTGGCCGTAGACAGTGTCTAAGTGGTTGCTTTAAATGACGTCATTCATGAAAGCATTATATTAGTAATATATAGCCTACTTATCAATGATAAATGATAAATATAGCATTAAAGTTAACATATTTTAGAATTATATTGCCACAATTACAAATCTTCTAAATTGCATGCTGCGATGAACATGATCTACATAATATTTAAAATCACAGGTATTTCTGTATTTGATGGTTGATTAACAACTGTGAAGGTTGTATGGTTACATTTTACTGAGTTTTATATTCAAACAAGCAAATTTGACAGTATTATGGGCCTTCTGATAGTATAGTGGTATAGATATCATTGTCTACAGACACTACCAAATGCCTCCACATTAACATACATTTAGACTTTCCATACACATCACCATATCATTACAAAGTATTTAATTATAGAACTAGGAAACAAAGCATTCTTGAATGTACATATGTATAAAATTGAGGCACTTGTGCTAGATTACTTGATCGAGAAATAGATTAACTTGTTTGTAGGGCTCTCAGATGGCATTGAACTGAATTATCTTAGACTATCAGTACTTAAGCTTTTGGATGTGCTTATTGATTATATTACATGCCAGTTCCTTATGTAAATAAAGGTAATGTTAAGAAATATTGTATTTGAATCCAAACATATGTGTAGTGTCCGTAGACAATGAAAAATAACCTGTTTTGCGTCTTGTTTGTGTTCACATAGAAAAAATCTGTTGCACCTTGTGCTCTGAAATTTTGCACCCTGATTCCTAAGGGAGCAGACTATTATTCCATCACAAAATATTGTTCTAAAATATTATAAAATTGACCTGGGTGCACCAAACATGGTACACCTGATCATGTACAAGGCGACTCTTTTAAGTGAAACTCTTATTTGAAAGTGCTATTTTACGAGGTCTGTTTAGAAAAGTATCCAACCTTATTATTTTTTTCAAAAACCGTATGGATTTGAATTACGTGTGATTACATCAGACATGCTTGAACCCTTGTGGGCATGCAAGAGTTTTTTCACGCCTGTCGGTTACGTCATTCGCCTGTGGGCAGTCTTTGAGTGAGGAGTCGCCCACCCTCTCGTAAATTTTTCATTGTTTAGGAATGGCTCAGAGACTGCTGCTTTGTTTGATAAAATTTTTTTTCAAAAGCTGTAAGGCACAACTGAGTGGACACCATTCGATAAATTTAGCTGGTTTTCGGTAAAAATTGTAACGGCTGATGAGAGATTTTGGTCTGGTAGTGTCGCTTTAAGGACGGCCCACGGCGCCTGACGGCGATCTGCGCTTCGAGGCGGCAGCGTATCGCCGTTTCAAGTTGAAAACTTCCACATTTCAGGCTCTGTTGACCCAGTAAGTCGTCAGAGAACTTTCAGAAGAAGTCGGCATGAGGAGTTTATTCGGACATTCCATTGTTAATGGACATTTTTTTTTTGAACTTTTTATTTAGCCATTTAAAACATTGAACAGAACATTTCTTGACATCTCATTTCCCTTAAAGTAAGAGGGTACACTCCATACATATATGATTTAGGGGTATGGTGGATAGAGTCTATACATGGTGACTAGGGTAAACTTTTCACAATCTAATGGGGGGATAATATTTTGTTACATTTCTCGTCAAACCTCCACGTATCTCGAGATGCATGTCCATTTTTGTTCAAAGATGTCCATAGATAGCTGGAGATTTGCAGTCAGCCGCTCCATTATGTAAACATTTTTCAGTTTCTGTTTCCATTGTTCTATAGTTGGCGGTTTTACCTCTTTCCAATTTACCATAACCATTTTCTTTGCTATCAGCAAGAGGATCCTCAATATGTATCGCTGATTAGTATTATATAGATCTCTAGGAATAACTCCCAGTAGGAACAACATAGGTTCTGGGGTAATATTTATTCCTAGAATAGTATCTATCTCTTTTTTAATGTTGTCCCAATATTCCTTTATTACCGGACATTCCCAAAAAATGTGTTGTATCTCCTATATTTCCACAGTTCCTCCAACAGAGTGTTGTAGTAGGTTTCTTTGCAAATGAAGAGGTGATAAGAGGGGTATAAAAATATCTAGTTTTCGCTTTCCAGTCGAATTCCTTCCACAATTGGCTGTTAATTCCGTTATGGCAACCTATACATATATCGTTCCATAGATTGGGGTCAGTTACGGAATTATGCAATGCTACTAAAGAAGTGAAAATGGTGCTGGAAAAGGCTAAGAGAAATTATGCAGGGAAAATAGAGGAAAAGATGGCAAATAAAAATTTTGGATCTGCTTGGTCGTGTATGAAAACGATAGCTGGTGGGCTTCAGGAGCCCAAGTCCAGATCCATCACCTTGCTGAAGAACTATCAGACAGATGTTGAATTTGCTAATGCTCTGAATACTTTTTACACAAGGTTTGATATCTCAGATCACAGTTCAGAGATTAAGGAAATAAAGCATAAAGTGAAAGACAGTCAGCACTTTTTTATTTCTCAAAAAGAGGTAGAAAAATCTTTTTGTGCCCTCAAATCAAAATGTCAGGGCCCTGATAATGTTTGCAGTCGCCTCTTAAAAAACTGTGCTAAAGAGCTGAGTCCTATTTTCCAATTTATTTTCAATATGTCTCTGGAAATGCAAACTGTGCCAAATGTGTGGAAAGACGCTGTTGTTGTCCCTGCCACCAAAAATTGTACTCCAAAGGTTCTAAATGACTTTAGGCCTATAGCTTTGACGTCCATTGTCATGAAAACCTTTGAGAAACTGGTGAGAACAGAAATTATTAATCAAGTTGGTGCCAAATTGGACCCTATGCAATTTGCCTATAGGCCAAATAGAGGGGTTGAGGATGCCACAGTCACTTTAATGAATTTGCTTTTTAGTCACCTTGAAGGGAAAGGTGCGCATGTCAGACTTTTATTTGTTGACTTTTCGTCTGCTTTTAACACAATTCAGCCGCACATTTTAGCCTCAAGACTTTTAGATCATTTTAATCTAAGTTGTAATCTTGTGGGCTGGATTCTGAGCTTCCTCACTAACAGGACACAAAAAGTGAGAGTGAATGGGGTCTTGTCTGAGCAGACCCAGTCCTCCATTGGGACACCACAAGGCAGTGCTATCTCTCCACTTTTGTATATTTTGTACACTGATCTCTGCAGAAGTTGGAGGGAGGGGAGGACTATTCTTAAGTATGCAGATGACACTGTTATTGTCAGTTTGCTTCAGGACAGTGAGGTTGGCCACGGTCCTGTGGTTGATGATTTCTTGGATTGGTGCGAGAAGTCTTTTCTACAGATGAATGTATTGAAGATTAAAGACATGGTCATTGACTTTAGGAAGGGCTCCCACAAACATGGAGTAACTCTCCTAAAAGGTCAGGCCGTAGAAATTGTGAGCACCTATAAATATCTGGGTACTGTTATGGATGACAAACTCACTTTTGAGTCAAATTGTGAAGTGGTGTGTAAAAAAGGTCACCAGCGCTTGTTCTGTCTTAGAAAACTGGCATCCTTTCACATTGACAAATCTTTGTTAACAGTGTTTTATCGTTGTTATATCGAATCTGTTTTATCTTTTTGTTTGGTGTCATGGTTTGGAAATTTGTCAGTTAAAAATAAAAACAGTCTGAATCAGATTGTAAAATGGGCGAGCAAAATCATTGGTGGAGAGACTCAGCTGTATCCAACCTGTCTGTACATGAGGCAGGTCCAGAGATTGGTTGAGGCAGTTCTAAAGGACGCCTCACATCCTCTTTTTGATCAGTTTGAACTGCTCCCTTCAGGACGGAGGTATAAAGTTCCTTTTTGTAGAACTAAGCGCTATAAGAGCACTTTTATTCCTGCTGCTATTAGTGTACTTAACAGACGACCTTGATTGTATATTTAATTAATTTATCCACTTTTTTGCTTTGAGATGGCACACGCTCTGTGACTTTTGTTCTGGCGCCATGCTATTGGCCTGTACTTGCACTGCTTTATTGGTATTGTATTCTTATATTTTTTATATTGTATTTTTATATTGTATTTTTATATTTTTAATTATATTTAGGGTATTTTTTATCGGTTTTTATGTGTTATGTGATTGTTATGAATGGTGTGACTCACTGCCAAAACAAATTTACCTTTTGGTACAAATAAAGTAACCTTGAACCTTGATGTAGAATCTTCAATTATTATATTCATTTCCATCTCCCATTTTTCTTTGATATAATTTGTGTTTTGTAGAGTGTCTGTTTTCAACCTTTTGTATATATTAGATATGTGTCTTTTTGTTGGAAAGTGTTTTTCCACAATGCTGATAAAATACTCCTCCATCTCATTTGGGGCTTCACTAATCATTTCCTTTTCTTTATGGCTTGTAATATAATGCCTAATCTGAAGATATCTATAGAAGTCATTCGACAGAAGATCAAATTGTTCTTGAAGTTGGGAGAAGGATTTGAGTTCTGTTTCTGTAAAGAGTTGGTTAATTATATGGAGGCCTTTTTCTGCCCATCTTCTAAACCCATTGTCCCACACCGAAGGGGGAAAATCAATATTCCCTACTATAGGCATAGCCCTTGAGATTGACTGAGGCCCCCCAAGCACTGTTTTAACTGTTGTCCAAATTTGTAAGGTGTATTTTATCCATTCATTATTTAATTTAATCTTTTTGACTGACTTTGTGTCCATAAAGGGTAGTATTGATAAAGGAACACCCTCAGTTGAGTTTTGCTCTATCTGAGTCCATATTGTTTCCTGATCATTTCTAAGCCATGCCACAATTGCATTGTTGCATTTGTGCTGCCCAATAGTAGTTTTTAAAATTTGGTAAACTCAGTCCTCCTCTATCCTTAGGCAGATGGAGGCATTTCAGTTTTATCCTCGGCCTCTTCCTTTGCCAAATAAATGTTGATATTAGTTTATCTAACATTTTAAAGGTGGAATCAGGTACTCTTATTGGGAGGGATTGGAACAAAAAAAGAAGTCTGGGCAGTAAGTTCATTTTTATTGTCTCTACTCTACCAAATAAAGACAGGGGAAGCACCTCCCAACGTGTCACATCTTTCTTTAATTGACTAATTAATTTGTTATAATTGGCCTCAAACAATTGAGTGGAGTTGGGTGTAAGAATAACTCCTAGATATCTGAATCCTTGTTTGAACCAGTGAAAGGAGAGGCTATCATTCAATTGTGTAGGCCAAGTACCCGAGATCATCATAGCTTCATCAAACATATGTTAATATGGGCAGTTTTGGATATTTTGATCAAGCCTTCTGAAAGACATAAAATACTGGAAAGTTCCACAAATCTAATTTTTGAAGAAAAGAGGACTGAAAGCTACCAAGAAGGATGACTTCCAGTCACTCGTTTTTACGGTTGGTGAATTTGCAGCCTATCATCTGATTTTGTGTTGTTTTTTGAGGGGTGGGGGTTTAGGCCACTAACCCTATGTTGTGACGCGGCATTCGTTTATTGCAGTATCTCAAAAACTAATTTATTTTCCTAACTTTGCAAGGGCGTAATATGGGTCACTGACTTTGTTCCCATCTACAAATCATTCTCAGATTTGTTTGTTTGGAAATGGTGGCCATTTTTATGCAGAAAATAGCCATTTTGAGCACTTAAAGACAGTTTTCTCAAAAACTGTTTACTTTTTTCTAATTTGTCAAGGGCGTAATATGGGTTGTTGACTTTATTTCACATCAAAAAACTTTATTCATAGATTTGTTTGTTTGGAAATGGCGGCCATTTTTATGCCGAAAACAGTCAATTCAGGTATTTAAGAATGAGGTCAACTTTATTTATCCCGAAGGAAATTATTATTTGGACTCAATTTTTTCAAAAACTGTCCAATAACCTATCTTTTAATTAAACAAGGGCACAGTATTGGTCATTGACATTGTTCCTGTTCCAATATTTGCGTAGATTAATTCGTTTGGAAATGGCGGCCATTTTTATGCTGAAAATGGCCATTTGCCTTGGGCTTTAATTGAGCCTTTAACCCACAGGGCCCTTCTCACTCTAGCTTCTTATTTTTGTTAGCTTTATATTTGTTTTCAGTGTTTGTTTGTTTGTTTTTTTTTGGTTATTCTCATCCTAGTTTATTGAATTAAATACTACAAACATAAAATATTACTATAGGTCTATAACAACATGAAAAATGAGCGACAAATGACTAACTGCAAGATTTAGTTAAGTCTTTATGTGTTTAATAAAAATTTAACTTGTGCTCGAGTGGAAGCGGGCAGTCAAACTCACCGGAATCAAACTTGCACTTATGCTTTTTACACAGGCAAGTTATCCACTGTTCTATGGTTTAAAAAAAGTGAGAGGTGCAACATAGTGTAAAACTAAAGAATATAAGTGAGCATAAATCGATGTCTTTTCTGTTGTGAGAGCGGCTGTTTTCCAGAGGTGTTGTGGCCGGTATGAGCACAGATACACTCAAAATGCAGATAAGGTCTGTTGCAGCTAAAAGACGCGTCCAATCAGTCTCACCACATCAGAAGTGGTGGAAATTTTTTTTTCCAGTAGTGCACATGCAGTACAATGTCAGTACACGACACCGGAAACAGAAATATATGGAGGCTCAAGATGTGATAATCTTCCACCAAGCGATAGCAAAGCTTGAGCATCAGTGAACCAAATCAAATCAATTTTATGTATATAGCGCCAAATCACAACAAACAGTTGCCCCAAGGCGCTTTATATTGTAAGGCGCCTTGGGGCAACTGTACGGAAAAACCCCAATGGTCAAAACGACCCCCTGTGAGCAAGCACTTGGCGACAGTGGGAAGGAAAAACTCTCTTTTAACAGGAAGAAACCTCCAGCAGAACCAGGCTCAGGGAGGGGCAGTCTTTTGCTGGGACTGGTTGGGGCTGAGGGAGAGAACCAGGAAAAAGACATGCTGTGGAGGGGAGCAGAGATCAATCACTAATGATTAAATGCAGAGTGGTGCATACAGAGCAAAAAGAGAAAGAAACACTCAGTGCATCATGGGAACCCCCCAGCAGTCTACGTCTATAGCAGCATAACTAAGGGATGGTTCAGGGTCACCTGATCCAGCCCCAACTATAAGCTTTAGCAAAAGGAAAGTTTTAAGCCTAATCTTAAAAGTAGAGAGGGTGTCTGTCTCCCTGATCCGAATTGGGAGCTGGTTCCACAGGAGAGGAGCCTGAAAGCTGAAGGCTCTGCCTCCCATTCTACTCTTACAAACCCTAGGAACTACAAGTAAGCTTGCAGTCTGAGAGTGAAGTGCTCTATTGGGGTGATATGGTACTATGAGGTCCCTAAGATAAGATGGGACCTGATTATTCAAAACCTTATAAGTAAGAAGAAGAATTTTAAATTCTATTCTAGAATTAACAGGAAGCCAATGAAGAGAGGCCAATATGGGTGAGATATGCTCTCTCCTTCTAGTCCCTGTCAGTACTCTAGCTGCAGCATTTTGAATTAACTGAAGGCTTTTCAGGGAACTTTTAGGACAACCTGATAATAATGAATTACAGTAGTCCAGCCTAGAGGAAATAAATGCATGAATTAGTTTTTCAGTATCACTCTGAGACAAGACCTTTCTAATTTTAGAGATATTGCGCAAATGCAAAAAAGCAGTCCTACATATTTGTTTAATATGTGCATTGAATGACATATCCTGATCAAAAATGACTCCAAGATTTCTCACAGTATTACTAGAGGTCAGGGTAATGCCATCCAGAGTAAGGATCTGGTTAGACACCATGTTTCTAAGATTTGTGGGGCCAAGTACAATAACTTCAGTTTTATCTGAGTTTAAAAGCAGGAAATTAGAGGTCATCCATGTCTTTATGTCTGTAAGACAATCCTGCAGTTTAGCTAATTGGTGTGTGTCCTCTGGCTTCATGGATAGATAAAGCTGGGTATCATCTGCGTAACAATGAAAATTTAAGCAATGCTGTCTAATAATACTGCCTAAGGGAAGCATGTGTAAAGTGAATAAAATTGGTCCTAGCACAGAACCTTGTGGAACTCCATAATTAACCTTAGTCTGTGAAGAAGACTCCCCATTTACATGAACAAATTGTAATCTATTAGATAAATATGATTCAAACCACCGCAGCGCAGTGCCTTTAATACCTATGGCATGCTCTAATCTCTGTAATAAAATTTTATGGTCAACCGTATCAAAAGCAGCACTGAGGTCTAACAGAACAAGCACAGAGATGAGTCCACTGTCTGAGGCCATAAGAAGATCATTTGTAACCTTCACTAATGCTGTTTCTGTACTATGATGAATTCTAAAACCTGACTGAAACTCTTCAAATAGACCATTCCTCTGCAGATGATCAGTTAGCTGTTTTACAACTACCCTTTCAAGAATTTTTGAGAGAAAAGGAAGGTTGGAGATTGGCCTATAATTAGCTAAGATAGCTGGGTCAAGTGATGACTTTTTAAGTAATGGTTTAATTACTGCCACCTTAAAAGCCTGTGGTACATAGCCAACTAATAAAGATAGATTGATCATATTTAAGATCGAAGCATTAATTAATGGTAGGGCTTCCTTGAGCAGCCTGGTAGGAATGGGGTCTAATAGACATGTTGATGGTTTGGAGGAAGTAACTAATGAAAATAACTCAGACAAAACAATCGGAGAGAAAGAGTCTAACCAAATACTGGCATCACTGAGAGCAGCCAAAGATAACGATATGTCTTTGGGATGGTTATGAGTAATTTTTTCTCTAATAGTTAAAATTTTATTAGCAAAGAAAGTCATGAAGTCATTACTAGTTAAAGTTAAAGGAATACTCAGCTCAATAGAGCTCTGACTCTTTGTCAGCCTGGCTACAGTGCTGAAAAGAAACCTAGGGTTGTTCTTATTTTCTTCAATTAGTGATGAGTAGAAAGATGTCCTAGCTTTACGGAGGGCTTTTTTATAGAGCAACAGACTCTTTTCCAGGCTAAGTAAATATCTTCTAAATTAGTGCGACGCCATTTCCTCTCCAACTTACGGGTTATCTGCTTTAAGCTGCGAGTTTGTGAGTTATACCACAGAGTCAGGCACTTCTGACTTAAGGCTCTCTTTCTCAGAGGAGCTACAGCATCCAAAGTTGTCCTCATTGAGGATGTAAAACTATTGACGAGATAATCTATCTCACTCACAGAGTTTAGGTAGCTACTCTGCCCTGTGTTGGTATATGGCATTGGAGAACATAAAGAAGGAATCATATCCTTAAACCTAGTTACAGCGCTTTCTGAAAGACTTCTACTGTAATGAAACTTATTCCCCACTGCTGGGTAGTCCATCAGAGTAAATGTAAATATTAAGAAATGATCAGACAGAAGGGGGTTTTCAGGGAATACTGTTAAGTCTTCAATTTCCATACCATAAGTCAGAACAAGATCTAAGGTATGATTAAAGTGGTGGGTGGACTCATTTACATTTTGAGCAAAGCCAATCGAGTCCAATCCAGATAATTGACCAGTAAACCACACCAGAAGATTTCTGGAGTGAGGTGAAGTGGTAGAGAGTGGACATGTTACACACAGTTTGCAGGGTGGGGATTTTTTTTTTTTTTTTTAATCATTATTGCAAATATTACCATCATTTCTAGAAGTGCTTCCGGCGTTGGAACAAGGTGCTCAACCTGTGTCAGCTTCCTTGCAACTCAACAAATTTAGTCTTGAGTTGGGATTAGAATCAGGGTGGGAGTATAATTTTTGTAAAATGCATGAAAAGTTTAAAATTTGAACAATAATTCCACTTCTGGACCACAGGTATGGGAGTCTTGCACAGTAGCACAATTATGATACGCTCCAGGTTAGTTCAGATTCACAAAATGCTCAGAACACACACACACACAGACACTCCTTTGTTCCAGTTTAAAACATGAAAATGTCCTGTATCCTATTTGGGAAGACGTGAGAAGTTTATGTTGAAGCTCTGACTGGGAAACCCGGCCAGTATAATAGCTGAACAAGCAAACTTCCTTCTGCATACCGTCGGCTGACCTGGTGGGCGTGTCTTAGAGAAAGGAATTTGGGAGACTCAAGGACACTTCAGCAGGAAATGCATTATTTGCACAGAACATCACATGGCTGCTGAAGATAGCCAGAAGGTCCCCCCTCCCCCAACACATACATACATATTTTAAAAATAAAAAATTTTGATAAACACATATAGGGAAGGACATTTATATGGAGGTTATGACAAGTTTGTTAGACAACAGTTCTACGACCTGCTGAGGACACTGGAAGAAGGAAGCCTTCAGGGGAAAATGTGTTTGTTTTTTTGGGGGGGGGCGGGGGGAATACTTTATGAGTCTCCCTCAGGAGTTCAGGTGTAGATTTATGTGACATACGTCATGAATGCCCTTATTGCATTTACAGGATGAAGTTTATTTATAGCAGGAGAGCTTCAACATGCGCAAACGTAATATTTTGGGGCTTTGTGAAGGTTTTGAGTATAAAAGTTGGATTGCAACTTGGTGGGTTTGCGCTGTTGCCTCACATCAAGGCCTTGGGTTCAATTCCCACCTATGGCCTTCTTCTATGGAGCTTGCATGTTCTCCCTGTGTTTGCATGGGTTTCCCTGGGTGCTCCAGCTTCCTCCCACATTTAAAGACATGCACGTTCGATGGATTGTAAACTTTCTAATTGTCCAGCTCTCCCTTGCGAAAGAGATCTTGATCTCAATGGGACTAACCTGGTTAAAGGTTAAATTAAATTTTTACTAGGGATGGGTATCGAGAACCGGTTCTTTTCAGGTATTCTTAAGAAATGATTCAATCCACTGACATCAATAAGCTTTTTGCTTAACGATTCTGTTATCGGTCCTTCAGAGTCGCTGTTATTTTTGGGGGTGTTTGTCAGGAGAATTATAATTTCTCTACATTGATTACAGACCCTGCAGCGGGTCCATAATCAACTTTTCTGCAGCGCGGCTTTGCTTTAAACCTTGAACCAAGCGAAGCAGTGGTTCGCAGATTGAAACAGTGCTTCGATTGCTTCGTTTATTCCTTCTTTCTTTCGCTTAATTTTCCCCTGCTAAAACCCTAAAGAACATACGTCTCTGAGTATTATTTACCTTTTTTATGTTAAACCGACCTGTTATGGTCTTCTGAAACAGTTGATAGATGTATTTTATAACTTAAAAACGGGAGCGATGCTAACGTGTTAGCATGTCTATGGCATTTTCAATGTTAAAAGCATTAAGCAGTTGCAGCTGTCATCACGTTCAGGTGCATTTGTTTTCAAATTGTAATTTTTTTTACATTTATTTTTGTTTATATAGTAATAATCTAATGATTATTATATACAATATATACTTATTATATACAGTTTTAGAGAAAGAGACAAAAAGAACCTGAATAGAAATACAACAGAAAATATAAAACCAACTAACAATGAACATACATAAATACATACATATAGAAATAAATGTTTCCTGTGAACACCTAGTGACTCTTACACCTCCATTTCATCCCTGTTTTATTTAAGTTTAATGACAATTTGTTTCGGTCAAACCATATTTTCATGTGTTCATGAATTTGAATAAGGAAAGTTGTTTTTTTTTTTTTCTCACTAAATGGATGTTGCACTCACTCCAGTTTATTGTCTGGAATAGTCCCAGATTGCATTTCACAGCTTCTAGAATTGAAACATTTTCAATTGAAACAGTAATTTGGGGTTTCAGTTTTTTTTTGTTTTTTACCACTTTCGTCCCTGAATATGTCAATCGTGAGTCACTTTTGTGCGGATTAAAGTTACTAACTGGGACTCCTGTCTTGTTGCGATAAAGAAACGAGAATCGTCCTCCGTTCTGTTCACACAGCTCCAAACGCTGCGCGGCTCTCTGCCGAGTCAAGTTAGAATGATAGAGTCCAGTCGGAATTAATAACTTCAAAGCGAAACACCGTTTTGTTTATTTTTATTTATGTCCAGAGATCAAGGATACAGTGACCAGTTTGATATTTATTTACTTTAAGACTCAATGAAATACATAGAAAACCTGTAAAGCCTACTTTTAGTACAAAATTCACGAGGTATCCATAAGGGAATCGATAAGGAATCGGATCGATAAGCAGAATCGATAATCAAAAAAAAAAAAATCTAAATCAATTTTATTTATATAGCGCCAAATCACAACAAACAGTTGCCCCAAGGCGCTTTATATTGTAAGGCAAGGCCATACAATAATTACGGAAAAACCCCAACGGTCAAAACGACCCCCTGTGAGCAAGCACTTGGCAACAGTGGGAAGGAAAAACTCCCTTTTAACAGGAAGAAACCTCCAGCAGAACCAGGCTCAGGGAGGGGCAGTCTTCTGCTGGGACTGGTTGGGGCTGAGGGAGAGAACCAGGAAAAAGACATGCTGTGGAGGGGAGCAGAGATCAGTCACTAATGATTAAATGCAGAGTGGTGCATACAGAGCAAAAAGAGAAAGAAACACTCAGTGCATCATGTGAACCCCCCAGCAGTCTAAGTCTATAGCAGCATAACTAAGGGATGGTTCAGGGTCACCTGATCCAGCCCTAACTATAAGCTTTAGCAAAAGGAAAGTTTTAAGCCTAATCTTAAAAGTAGAGAGGGTGTCTGTCTCCCTGATCCGAATTGGGAGCTGGTTCCACAGGAGAGGAGCCTGAAAGCTGAAGGCTCTGCCTCCCATTCTACTCTTACAAACCCTAGGAACTACAAGTAAGCCTGCAGTCTGACAGCGAAGCGCTCTATTGGGGTGATATGGTACTATGAGGTCCCTAAGATAAGATGGGACCTGATTATTCAAAACCTTATAAGTAAGAAGACGAATTTTAAATTCTATTCTAGAATTAACAGGAAGCCAATGAAGAGAGGCCAATATGGGTGAGATATGCTCTCTCCTTCTAGTCCCTGTCAGTACTCTAGCTGCAGCATTTTGAATTAACTGAAGGCTTTTCAGGGAACTTTTAGGACAACCTGATAATAATGAATTACAATAGTCCAGCCTAGAGGAAATAAATGCATGAATTAGTTTTTCAGCATCACTCTGAGACAAGACCTTTCTAATTTTAGAGATATTGCGTAAATGCAAAAAAGCAGTCCTACATATTTGTTTAATATGCACATTGAATGACATATCCTGATCAAAAATGACTGCAAGATTTCTCACAGTATTACTAGAGGTCAGGGTAATGCCATCCAGAGTAAGGATCTGGTTAGACACCATGTTTCTAAGATTTGTGGGGCCAAATACAATAACTTCAGTTTTATCTGAGTTTAAAAGCAGGAAATTAGAGGTCATCCATGTCTTTATGTCTGTAAGACAATCCTGCAGTTTAGCTAATTGGTGTGTGTCCTCTGGCTTCATGGATAGATAAAGCTGGGTATCATCTGCGTAACAATGAAAATTTAAGCAATGCCGTCTAATAATACTACCTAAGGGAAACATGTATAAAGTGAATAAAATTGGTCCTAGCACAGAACCTTGTGGAACTCCGTAATTAACCTTAGTCTGTGAAGAAGATTCCCCATTTACATGAACAAATTGTAATCTATTAGATAAATATGATTCAAACCACCGCAGCGCAGTGCCTTTAATACCTATGGCATGCTCTAATCTCTGTAATAAAATTTTATGGTCAACAGTATCAAAAGCAGCACTGAGGTCTAACAGAACAAGCACAGAGATGAGTCCACTGTCTGAGGCCATAAGAAGATCATTTGTAACCTTCACTAATGCTGTTTCTGTACTATGATGAATTCTAAAACCTGACTGAAATTCTTCAAATAGACCATTCCTCTGCAGATGATCAGTTAGCTGTTTTACAACTACCCTTTCAAGAATTTTTGAGAGAAAAGAAAGGTTGGAGGTTGGCCTATAATTAGCTAAGATAGCTGGGTCAAGTGATGGCTTTTTAAGTAATGGTTAAATTACTGCCACCTTAAAAGCCTGTGGTACATAGCCAACTAATAAAGATAGATTGATCATATTTAAGATCGAAGCATTAATTAATGGTAGGGCTTCCTTGAGCAGCCTGGTAGGAATGGGGTCTAATAGACATGTTGATGGTTTGGAGGAAGTAACTAATGAAAATAACTCAGACAGAACAATTGGAGAGAAAGAGTCTAACCAAATACCGGCATCACTGAAAGCAGCCAAAGATAACGATATGTCTTTGGGATGGTTATGAGTAATTTTTTCTCTAATAGTTAAAATTTTATTAGCAAAGAAAGTCATGAAGTCATTACTAGTTAAAGTTAAAGGAATACTCGGCTCAATAGAGCTCTGCCTCTGTCAGCCTGGCTACAGTGCTGAAAAGAAACCTGGGGTTGTTCTTATTTTCTTCAATTAGTGAAGAGTAGTAAGATGTCCTAGCTTTACGGAGGGCTTTTTTTATAGAGCAACAGACTCTTTTCCAGGCTAAGTAAATATCTTCTAAATTAGTGCGACGCCATTTCCTCTCCAACTTACGGGTTATCTGCTTTAAGCTGCGAGTTTGTGAGTTATACCACAGAGTCAGGCACTTCTGATTTAAGGCTCTCTTTTTCAGAGGAGCTACAGCATCCAAAGTTGTCTTCAATGAGGATGTAAAACTATTGACGAGATAATCTATCTCACTCACAGAGTTTAGGTAGCTACTCTGCGCTGTGTTGGTATATGGCATTGGAGAACATAAAGAAGGAATCATATCCTTAAACCTAGTTACAGCGCTTTCTGAAAGACTTCTAGTGTAATGAAACTTATTCCCCACTGCTGGGTAGTCCATCAGAGTAAATGTAAATGTTATTAAGAAATGATCAGACAGAAGGGAGTTTTCAGGGAATACTGTTAAGTCTTCAATTTCCATACCATAAGTCAGAACAAGATCAAAGATATGATTAAAGTGGTGGGTGGACTCATTTACATTTTGAGCAAAGCCAATTGAGTCTAACAATAGATTAAATGCAGTGTTGAGGCTGTCATTCTCAGCATCTGTGTGGATGTTAAAATCGCCCACTATAATTATCTTATCTGAGCTAAGCACTAAGTCAGACAAAAGGTCTGAAAATTCAGAGAAACTCACAGTAACGACCAGGTGGACGATAGATAATAACAAATAAAACTGGTTTTTGTGACTTCCAATTTGGATGGACAAGACTAAGAGTCAAGCTTTCAAATCAATTAAAGCTCTGTCTGGGTTTTGGAATAATTAATAAGCTGGAGTGGAAGATTGCTGCTAATCCTCCACCTCGGCCCGTGCTACGAGCGTTCTGGCAGTTAGTGTGACTCGGGGGTGTTGACTCATTTAAACTAACATATTCATCCTACTGTAACCAGGTTTCTGTAAGGCAGAATAATCAATATGTTGATCAGTTATTATATCATTTACTAACAGGGACTTAGAAGAGAGAGACCTAATGTTTAATAGACCACATTCAACTGTTTTAGTCTGTGGTGCAGTTGAAGGTGCTATATTATTTTTTGTTTTTGAATTTTTATGCTTAAATAGATTTTTACTGGTTGTTGGTGGTCTGGGAGCAGGCACCGTCTCTACGGGGATGGGGTAATGAGGGGATGGCAGGGGGAGAGAAGCTGCAGAGAGGTGTGTAAGACTACAACTCTGCTTCGTGGTCCCAACCCTGGGTAGTCACAGTTTGGAGGATTTAAGAAAATTGGCCAGATTTCTAGAAATGAGAGCTGCTCCATCCAAAGTGGGATGGATGCCGTCTCTCCTAACAAGACCAGGTTTTCCACAGAAGCTTTGCCAATTATCTATGAAGCCCACCTCATTTTTTGGACACCACTCAGACAGCCAGCAATTCAAGGAGAACATGCGGCTAAACATGTCACTCCCGGTACGATTGGGGAGGGGCCCAGAGAAACTACAGAGTCCGACGTGTTTGCAAAGTTACACACCGATTCAATGTTAATTTTAGTAACCTCCGATTGGCGTAACCGGGTATCATTACTGCCGACGTGAATTACAGTCTTACCAAATTTACGCTTAGCCTTAGCCAGCAGTTTCAAATTTCCTTCAGTGTCGCCTGCTCTGGCCCCCAGAAGACAATTGACTATGGTTGCTGGTGTCGCTAACTTCACATTTCTCAAAACAGAGTCGCCAATAACCAGAGTTTGTTCCTCGGCGGGTGTGTCGGCGAGTGGGGAAAAACGGTTAGAGATGTGAACGGGTTAGCGGTGTACACGGGGCTTCTGTTTAGAACTACGTTTCCTCCTCACAGTCACCCAGTCGGCCTGCTTTCCCGGCTGCTCGGGATCTGCTGGAAGGGAACTAACGGCGGCTAAGCTACCTTGGTCTGCACCGACTACAGGGGCCTGGCTAGCTGTAGAATTTTCCACGGTGCGGAGCCGAGTCTCCAATTTGCCCAGCCTGGCCTCCAAAGCTACAAATAAGCTACACTTATTACAAGTACCATTACTGCTAAAGGAGGCCGAGGAATAACTAAACGTTTCACACCCAGAGCAGAAAAGTGCGGGAGAGACAGGAGAAGCCACCATGCTAAACCGGCTAAGAGCTAGTAGCTGCGCTAAGCTAGCGGATTCCTAAAAACACACAAAGTGAATAATGTGTAAATAATTTAGAGGTGATTCAGCAGAGGGGAGTGCTTTAGTTAAAGCACGTGAAGATTACACTGTGAAACAAATCGTTATCTAGTTATCTAGATCAATCTAACTGCGCAGATTAAACAGCTAACAGATACAGCAAAACACCACTGTGCTCCGGAACAGGAAGTGATACAATACCGCAGTGAGAGCCAACCTCCAGTAGAGGCCCGATAATGGCAATAAAGTAATGGCATCAATATCGATAAAATCTTATCAATACCCATCCCTAATTTTTACACAATACGACCAGTGGTCATCCAAAGTGTGTTTGTTTTGAATCCCTTATTTTGACAGGTGTAAAACTGAGAGCTGCAATTGTGCTTCATAAACCATGCAAAATAATAAATTTACTTTTAATAATTCTGCAAACACAAGTACAATGTTATGTTTCCAGTTTAACATTTGGCTCTATGAATGTGTGTTTGATGTGGAGGAACACCCACTGTTGTGTACAGATTAAATCTCTCTCATGTTTTGTGTTGTTAGTCATGGCCATGGAGAGCAGCCTGTGGAACATGTGTGACTACAACCACAATGTGACTTTCTTCTACCAGCTGGTGGGGAAGAAGATCAGCGAGGTGTGGTCGACTCGGGACCGTGTGGTGATCGGCCTGGGTTTGTCGGTGTGCGTCATCGTGGTGCTGGCAAACATGATGGTGATGATCGCCATATTCATCAACAGACGCTTCCACTTCCCCATCTACTACCTGCTGGCCAACATGGCTGCAGCAGACCTGTTTGCAGGTATAGCCTATGCTAACCTGATGCTGCACACTGGCCCCTGGACCAGACTGCTCACCAAGGAGCAGTGGTACATCCGCGGGGCTTTAATTGACATCAGCCTCACGGCGTCGGTGGGTAACCTGTTGGCTGTGGCCGTGGAACGCCACCAGACAGTCATCACCATGCAACTGCATAGCACCATGTCTAAGCGGCGTGTCACGCTGCTGATCGTGTGCATCTGGGCTGCGGGCATCCTCATGGGCCTGGTGCCCTCCATGTTTTGGAATTGTGAGTGCGACCTGGATGACTGCTCCACCATCGCGCCGCTCTACAGCCGCCGCTTCCTCATCTTCTGGGCGATTCTCAACCTGCTCACCTTCTTCATCATGGTGGCCATGTATGCGCGCATCTTCCGCTATGTGACGTACCAGAGCCAGTATGCATCTCAGCACACGTCAGAGACACGGCACAGCCAAACTGTGGTCAATCTGATGAAAACCATCATCATAGTTCTGGGTGAGTTGTTGCGTTTCATTTTCTTTGTGCCTCACCTGTTTTTACTGTGACATACTCTGCACCAGCACCAACCGTTAGATCAAGGGACAGATTAATATATGGGAAGTTTGATGCCTCACATTTTTCTCAACAAAAATACTGTAGGGACATGGAGGGGAAAAAAGTGAATCAATGAACAAAAACTGCTCCTATTTTGAAAAGCAGAGGAACAGTTCTTGTGCTTCCTGGCCGTTCACATGCCACAACAAAGAACCTGTGCAGTATGGTATGAGTTAAGGACTAGCAACACTAACATATACCAATGATTGGTAACTGAATACTGTCTGATGGGAACTGTTACTGCTACTGTTACTGCAATATTGTTGGGGACTTTTTCTGAAAAAACTGTTTCATTAAATTTAATATCTTCAAACATCTGTTTTAAGACGTTGCTTCAGAGTAGCAGAAAGTGCTGTTTGTATTTGTATTTTGGAACGTTTTGCCTACATTGTGCACTTGTAATGGGATGAAGTGTACATTGAAATTCCTCCTGGTCTGTAATTGTTTGGACAGTGGAGTTGTTAGTTGCCTACTGCAGCATATTGGAGTTGAAAGAGAACAGTCTCAGTTAGCTGTTTTATTGTAAAACACTGAGTTAAGGGGGCAGTACAATACACTATGATATGATAGGATACGTCCATTTCATCAATGTAATGTGCCATCGTGATTCAGGATAACTGTGTACATTATGTTTGCCCCAACCACAGTCTGGTTTGTGCAGCAAATGAGGGTACAGGAACTACACAACAGGTTTTGGTCTCTGTGGTCAATGTGGATCCCAGGACTGATAGAGGGGAAAAAAAATGATACAAGTGCATCCGGAAAGCATTCACAGCGCTTCACTTTTTATGTTATCGCCTTATTCCAAAAATGGATTAAATTCATTTTTTCCCTCAAAACTTTACTAACGACACCCCATAGTGACATTAAAAGTTTTTTTTTTTAAGTTTTTTGCAAATTTATTAAAAATAAAAGTATTCACACCCTTTGGTTAATACTTTGTTGAAGCACATTTGGCAGCAATTACAACCTCAAGACTTCTTGAATATGATGCCACAAGCTTGGTGCACCTATGTTTTGGCAGTTATGTCTGTTCCTCTTTGCAGCACCTCTCAAGCTCCATCAGGTTGGATGGGGAGTGTCAGCCATTTTCAGATCTCTCCAGAGATGTTCACTCAGGTTCTGGCTGGGCCATTCAAGGACATTCACGGAGTTGTTTTGAAGCCTCTTCTTTCATATCTTGGCTGTGGGCTTAGGGCCATTGTCCTGCTGACAGATGAACCGTCAC
The DNA here is from genome assembly GCF_902500255.1 of Thalassophryne amazonica. Classification (NCBI taxonomy): domain Eukaryota; kingdom Metazoa; phylum Chordata; class Actinopteri; order Batrachoidiformes; family Batrachoididae; genus Thalassophryne; species Thalassophryne amazonica. The sequence continues at coordinate 19,866,969 of NC_047118.1, forward strand.
CTCAGTCTGAGGTCACGAGCACTCTGGAACAGGTTTTCATCCACGATGTCTCGGTAAATTGCTGCATTCATCTTTCCCTCAATCCTGACTAGTCTCCCAGTTCCTGCCGGTGAAAAACATCACAGCATGATGCCGCCACCACCAGGTCTGTCCATAAAGTATTGTACCTTTTTTATTTTTATTTTTTAAACTATATGGATTTGATTCATATGTTTTCACATCAGACAAGCTTGAACCCTTGTGCACATGCGTGAGGTTTTCCACGCCTGTCGGTGACGTCATTCGCCTGTGAGCACGCCTTGTGGAAGGAGTGGGCCCGCCCCGTCGTCGGATTTTCATTGTCTGGAAATGGCGGAATGATTTGGGGTTTTTTTCCATCAGAATTTTTTCAGAAGCTGTTAGAGACTGGCACCTGGAAACCATTCGAAAAATTTATCTGGCTTTCGGTGAAAATTTTCCGGGCTTCACAGAATAAGGACTATTACTACAGCTTTAAGGACCCCTTTAAGGACGCTCGGCGCACCGCGCTCCGAGCTGCGACGACGCGGCACAAGCCACCGGACCATTTCTAAACGGATGGCTCTGTGGATACAAGACCGTCGTGTGCTCTTTCTTTGGTTATCACAAGAGCTGGACATCAGCCATTTTCTGGCAGATTTCACTTTTAACAAGAGATTTTGTCATGGAAAGCCGCGTGGAGGCTTTGTGTGTCATGACCGATTCGCTGTTCAAGCGAGACAAAGAACGCCTCCGTTTCGGCGTGCCAGAGGACAAGTTCGGACATGCCCATCTCTCCACAATTTCTCTTATAACTCACTCGACTGGTAAGCATTGAAAGCTGAGATAGGAATGTCCAAACTTGTCCTCTGACACGCCGACACGGAGGTATTCCTTTGTCTCATTTCCAAAGCGAATCGGTCTTTACGCGCGAAGCCTCCGCGCGGCTTTCCACGACAAAATCTCTTGTTAAAAGTAAAATCTGCCGGAAAATGGCTGATGTCCAGCTCTTGTGATAACCAGAGAAGGAGCACACGACGGTCTCGTATCCACAGAGCCATCCGTTTAGAAATGGTCTGGTGACTTGTGCCGCGTCGTCGCAGCTCGGAGCGCGGTGCGCCCAGCGTCCTTAAAGGGGTCCTTAAAGTAGACCTGCATTGAAATAAATGTGGTCAGATTTCAGAAAGAAATAGCTGATATGTATTTATAAGACCCTTGTGAATGCAGTAAAGTAAATCTGTAAGCCCAAATTTGTAATTCAACGGAGAAATCTTCGTTTAAAAATGACAAATTTGCAGCTAAAATTTAGCCCTCTGTGAAAACAGTTTGTGCAGCCGTATCATTTCCATGACGTCAGGGACAAGACGACGCGCTCCCGCCTTCAGTCAGATCCCGCATTGAAATTGATTTTATCTGTTAATAATGTTACTTATACACATCCTGGTTTCAACATCCAAAAGTAAGCTGCAATGAATGTGAGATACAGATCTGTGTGCTCAGATCAGCAACGACATCGACAGCGGGCGCCGTTCTTCCTCTCCTGCTCTCTGCCTCCGCTGCGCTTAAGTCTGCGGGCTTGTTAACCGCCGACGCGGGCCACTCACACCGCCCGTGTCTGCTTTGCAGCCGGTGTTGTGCCAGATTCAGCGCACAACACCGGCATCACCTCTCTGTCTACTGAATGGAGCTGCATCACACTTGGCACAAGTCCTGAGATTACGCTCGCTGTTTTAATGCGAAGTGGCCGGTACACCTGTTGCTGCAAGGACAGACTTCTTGCGGCAAAATCCACAGCACCGCACGTCTCGGCAATCGGAGCCCCAGAGCTCCATGGACGCTGAGAGAGGTTTATATATTTTTAATGACTGGGATTCTTTGCGGGTCTCGCCTCCATATCCCGCGATGGTACCGGAGGCGAAAGACAGTAGATTTTCATTGCGACACCACTCAATCAAACGGGCGTATGAAAAAGTCCCCCAAAATAATTTTCAAGCACAAATAAAAGAAATGTGTACTCACCAAAACGTATAAGACAAGAAAAAGGTGCAGATGCAAACCGACATAAATCCACAAATTACAATTGGCGCAATGCATGCTGGGAGAGGGTCTTGTCTGTGACATCTCAGCAGCGTCCATGATGAGAGGGACAATTTGCGGAGGGCTAAATGTTAGCTGTAAATTTGTCATTTTCAAATGAAGATTTCTCCGTTGAATGACAGATCTGGGGTTGCAGATTTACTTTACCACATTCAGAAGGATCTCATGTGTAAATGTAAGTCATTTTTTGTTCAAAAAATCTGACTGCATTTTTTTTCAGTGCAGGTCTCCTTTAAAGCTGTAGTAATAGTCCTTATTCTCTGTGAAGCCCGTAAAATTTTCACCGAAAGCCAGATAAATTTTTCGAATGGTTTCCAGGTGCCAGTCTCTAACAGCTTCTGAAAACATTCTGATGGAAAAAAAACCCAAATCATTGCGCCATTTCCAGACAATGAAAATCCGACGACGGGGCGGGCCCACTCCTTCCACAAGGCGTGCTCACAGGCGAATGACGTCACCGACAGGCGTGGAAAAACTCATGCATGCGCATGAGGGTTCAAGCTTGTCTGACGTGAAAACATATGAATCAAATCCATATAGTTTAAAATAAATAAATAAATAAAAAGGTACAATACTTTATGGACAGACCTTGTATAAAGTACCGGAAAATCACACTTAAGTAAAAGTACAGATACCCATTAAAAAATGACTTTGGTAGAAGTTCAAGTCACTGATTGAAATGCTACTCAAGTAAAAGTCTTAAAGTATCTAGTATTTATTGTACTTAAGTATGACAAGTAATGTACAACTAAATGTACTCAAGTATTGAAAGTAAAGGTACAAGTAAATGTTAATAATCAAAAAACGGACTTTTTTTTTTATATATTACTAAGTTTATCTAGGCTTGTAAATGACTGGTATTATTAGTCAAAGTACTGGAAATTGTGCGCATCACACAAAAACACTTCAGAAACAAGGTTTCAAAACCTAAACGAGAGTAGGCTACTCAGTAGGTGTTCACAGGAAACAGTTATTTATTTTCATTGTTACATGGTTTTATCTTTTGTTTTGTTAGGTTCTTTTGTCTCTTTCTCTAAAATTGTATTGTAACATTATTAGTCTATTAGACTATTATTGTTGTTGCTATTTTTAATATATGAATAAAAATAAATAAAAAAAAATTACATCAACTGTTTCAGAAGACCATAACAGGTCAGTTTAATATAAAAATATTAAATATTACTCACAGACATATGCTCTAAAGGGTTTTAACAGGGAAAAATTAGGATAAAGCGACAATCCACGAATCGCAGATTGAGGCACTTCGATTGGTTCAAGGTTCAAAGCAAAGCCGTGCTGCAGAGAAGTTGGTTACAGACCTGCCGCAGGTCTGTAATCAATGTAGAGAAATTATCATTTTCCTGAAAAACAAGTGCGCAACTGCAAAAAAGCCTGCCGGACATGCCTCATGACAAATCGGCCTGACTTCATTGCAGTCACTACTAATCAGTGGTGTCTCTGGCTGAAAACACGACTTTTTTCGTGTGTATGTGTGGTTTTGTTTTTGTTTTGTAACGAAACGGCATGGCGCATAGAAAATGTATTGGAGTAGAAGTATGCAATTAAGGTCGGAAATGTAGTGAAGTAAAAGTGAAAGTAAGGTGAATTTAAAAAACTCAAGTAAAGTACAAAGTCTTTTTTTTTTCCTTCCAAAGTATTTTTACTTCGTTACTATACAACACTGGGGATGATGCCTAGTTTCCTCCAAACATGACACCTGGCATTCACGCCAAGGAGTTAAATCTTTGACTCATCAGACCAGAGAATTTTGTTTCTCATGGTCCGACTACTTTAGGTGTCTTTTGGCAAAACTCCAGGTGGGCTGCCATGTGCCTTATACTAAGGAGTGGCTTCCATCTGGACACTCTACTATATAGACCTGATTGGTGGATTGCTGCAGAGATGGTTGTCTTTCTGGAAGGTTCTCCTCTCACCACAGAGGAATGCTGGAGCTCTAACAGAGTGACCGTCGGGTTCTTGGTCACCTGACTAAGGCCCTTCTCTACAATTGCTCAGTTTAAATGGGTGGACAGCTCTAGAAAGTGTCTTGGTGGATCTGAACTTCTTCCATTTACAGATGATGGAGGCTACTGTGCTCATTGGGACCTTCAAAGCAGCAGAAATGTTTCTGTACCCTTCCCCAGATTTGTGCCTCGACACAATCCCGTCTTGGCGGTCTACAGACAATTCCTTTGACTTCATGCTTGGTTTGTGCTCTGACATGCACTGTTAGCTGAGACCTTCATATGTAGACAGGGGTGTGTCTTTCCAAATCATGTCCGATAAACTGAATTTACCCCAGGTGGACTCCAATTAAGCTGTCGAAACATGTCAAGGTTGATCAGTGGAAACAGGAGGCACCTGAGCTCAATTTTGAGCTTCATGGTAAAGGGTGTGAATAATTATGTACACGATTTCTTTCTTTTTTTTTTTTTTTTTTTATAAATTTAAAAAAAAATTCTTCCCCACATTGTCATTATGGGGTATTGTGTGTAGAATAAAAAAAAAATAAAATAATTGAATCCAAGGCTGTAACATAATTAAATGTAGAGTGAAGGGCTGTGAATACTTCCTGGATGCACTGTACATTGAGGTTGTCTTTTATGACACTTAGCACTTGATATGCTACTGTGTGCCCAAAAGGTACCATTCGTTCCCACATTTCAATTTAAGTAAGCTTGTCTGAGTTCTGTGTGCTATGCCAAGTTGAGTGTGTGCAGATGTTCAGAGCACAACTAGCTCATCAAGTGAGAGGTTTGTGTGGATAATAGCACACACAGAAATACATTTAAGCAGAGGTGGGACAAAGTCACCATCAAGTTGCTCTCAAGTCATGAATCAGCAAGTCCCAAGTCAAGTCTCGGGTCATAATGACAACCAGTTGTTTGCAAGCTGACTTGAGACTTGACTTGGGACTTGCAGATTGATGCATTTATGCGCAGAATAGATCTTGTTTGCTCAGAGAGCATCACACCACTCCAGCCTTGGATGTCTTGATGGCATGCACTGCCAAAATTTGGAGTTGAAACACTTAGATTGCCAAAAGTCAGATATATTATTAATGCAGTTCTGTGACATCAAGTGCAAGTGGCGGAAGCGCCCCTGTATCTGTCGGTAACACGGCGCAGTACGTGATTAAAATACGGCATAGATTGCAACACAGAATTTTTGATGTTTGTTTTGATGCAGCCTTATCTTGTATCACAGAAGGAACACAATGTAACACAGCGTGCGTGTCTACATGGTCAACTTCAGATGCTTTCCTGTTGTTCCTGTGTAGCGTACGACTGCTTTAGTGTCTGTTGTTGCTACCATCATGTAAATACGCAGGGAATAGTGCAAGATGTGAACTGCTGATGTTCAGAAAAGTCAGATTAGATTTTGAAAATTAGAAAACAAAACTGAATATCTTGGCAACACGTTATGTTGGCGTGCACGATAGGAAGAGACGAGTGTGGAGAAGCTCAAACCTAAACTTTGTGTTTAGCACTACGTCAAACAATTTAAAATGTGTTGTCGTTGATGTCATTCTCATCTTTATTTTAAAAACAGAACATGATTAAGGGGGTATAAAAATGTTCAACGGCTGTGTCCGTCACTTCACGTCTGTCATTGATGTGAAGAGGAAACGTGTATTTGGCTGCTTGACTGGTTTTCAGAATCACCGTCTGCTACCTCACAAACCAGTTTTTCCAGGTCGTCTTGTCAAACCTTGCTAGAGCTTTTCAAATTGTTCACTGTGAAGGTTGTTTAATTTCCCAACATGCCACCTTGAATCTCTGCCATAATCAACTGTGGTATCCAGCGATTGCTCAGTCTGCTGGTGGTTGTGATGTTCTAAGTCAGTTAACGACACACTGGTGACTTCAAGCAATCAAGATTTTTTTTTTTTTTTTTCCTTCCTATTTTTTCCAATGGAGCTATTTGTTGATACACACCCCACCCCCCCACCCGGCTCAGATTGGGGGGGCAGAATGTGTGTGTTACCTGTATGTGGAGATTACAAAATTGCGGGCATAGAACACAAAACTGTAAGAAAACATGGAAAATCATGTTTTCTGTTTGCTTGTCCTACACACTGAATCAGTTCCAACCACAATCACATCAATTAAATAAAAACTTTGTTTTAGCATATCTAAATATGTATTTCTCAGAATGTCACTTTTTTTTATTTTACTGCAATTTATAGGTCCTGCAATTTATACCAGAAAATCACTTTCTTACTAGCAATAAAAATTGACTTTTTATACAACTTTCCAAGGAGTCAAATCACAAAAAAACTGCACTAATCAAGGAATAAATGACATAAAAATACAGTGCAAGAATGTACAAAAATCCTAAATTAAAGAACTGAAGATAAAGAAAAAGATGCAACTGCTATTTTTCCTCTTCAAGCGGCATTTTTTTTTTTAAATGGGTGCACCTTCTGCTCCAGAAAATACAATTTGTTTGTGTGTGTGTGTATAAAATCAGAAAATATATGTACAAAACTTGCTTTTACCATAAAACCTTGTTTAACCTGTCTGCCCCACCAGATATTCAGCGCGCACAGACACATCACCACCATTTGTCCAGTAAATGTAATTTATTTAGATTGAAGGGGAAATTTAACATTTTTGTTGTTGGTGAGAGTTTTCGTTATGTAATGTGTGCTTACTGTTTCAGTTTTGTAATCTTTGTGCAGTTTATTACAGCCTTATCTTTCCCCCTGATCCTAGAGGTGCTCCAATCCATCTGATTTTTGAAGTGAAACAAACTTTTTTTATTTTAACAGTAATACAGCTACATTGACTTCAGTTATTCAAGTTAAATTTGGGATACATTGCTAACATTAAGCAGTGAAAAGGTGCACATGTTACAGATGTTTTGAAGTTGCTTACATCATATTGCTTTTGTGAAACTATAATTTCTTCTTCACCCAACTCTGCACAGGGGCCTTCGTAATCTGCTGGACTCCTGGGCTCATGACTCTCTTATTGGATGGGGTTATGGGCAAACATAGCCACGCCACCACCTATGAGAAGTTCTGCTTGGTGATAGCGGAGTGCAACTCTTTGGTCAATCCCATCGTGTATTCCCTGCGGGACAGCGAGATGAGGAGGACATTCAAGTGGATTCTGTGCTGCCTATGTAGGAGAGGTGGCAGCCAGCAGAGGGAGCCCTCCGATGTCAACTTTCACTCACCACTTCGAGAGGTAGACGCAACCCCAGTGACTTGTCAAGTTTTGCTCACAGTACAGTGAAGCAGGAGATCTTCCACTTAAATCAGCAGGTTTAACTCAACAAATCTCTAAATTCTATTGTCTGTTAAATTTTTGGTTGCCCACTTTTAATCATGAGTCACCACGGTCTTATCACCAAAAGAGTTGCCTAATGTGTGTTTGTACCTGGCACAAAGGAAACTCAGATTCTTCTGCTTGATTTCAGTTTTGTTTTCACGGATCCCTCGCCCTCCGTAAAAGTGACTATTGCGTAACTATTGGAGTTATAAAATGGAACTTTTACCTTGTTTTCTGTTTCTTGTTGCTGTTTTCTAAAGGACATTCACGGCTGTGAAGAAAAACCTGGAGAAAAACAGGACACAGGCGACGCGGACAGTTGGACGGCACCGATGGTGTGACAGCTGTCATTTGTTGTTTGCTGTCTACGAGGAGCCGTCAACTCCAACTATCATTCAGCTGCTCCTGTGGCGTACGATTTCCTGCTGGACTTCTCAGAGTTTTCACATTTGTGAATTGAACTTCAAAGTATAAAAAGTGCATCTAATGGGGGTATTTCTTTTTTTTTTTTTACATGCTGTCAGTGCTCTGGAAGCACCTTTTCTGGCATAATGTTCTGGACAAAAGTTTCATTAAGATTCACATATTAATCATAACATGGTGCAATCTCCTTTTATTACATTTGACTATCACAAGAGCATTTGTGACAAATTATAAAACAAAACACTCCTAAATCTGAAATGAAAAAGTGGGGGAGGGGAAAAGGGGAGTGGGGAAAAAAAATCACACTAAATCATTTTTTATTAATTTTCTATTAAGAACACTACAATTTGTCATATTCTTCCTTTTTGTTTTACTCTTTCTAGAACAATTCTAAAGTTGAGGTATAAAAGGAGCTCATAGACTCTGAAAACAGCGGGAGTTATATACAAGAGAAATGGAAAGACGGAGGTAGAGAGGGATAAATACAAGGGAAAGAAAAGGTACAAATATACTAAAAGACAAAATCCAAAAAGGTTTAAGAAGCCATTTGGTGCTGCAGAAGTTGTGTTGACGCTCAGAACCATGTTGGTTTCTGTGTTAGAAAAACTGTAAACATTCACCAAGTTTTCAGTTCTGTATTTATGTGTTTTAAGAGATTAAGCGTGAAGACAAAAGTAGTGGCTGTACTCCATGACGGCACGATTCAAACACCATGTCGGTAGTTTTGTGAGTCTCTGGAGCGTTTACCTGCCGTATGTGCATATTTTTACTGTCTCCGCTGAAAGCTTTTGAAGGTTACCATGCGTGATGTGCAATGTGGTGTTTGGGGGGGGGGGGTCAAACACTTGTTAATTTTTTTTCCACAGCACCAAATGTTTCACCTGTAAACCTTAATGCAACCCAGTTATGTAACAAAAACCCCTCAAATATTCATAACTAATATTTTGAGTTGCATGACATAAAAGCCAAGTAATTCAAAATTTATAAAAGGAAGAAAAAAAATACTGGAAACATTTCACAAACTGTACAGTGACATCCATTACAAAGGGGAGGAAAGGGGGCCGTGATAATTTGGTGTGGCAATAACATTTCTAACATAGTCATATGAACTGTAATGAGTAACAAAAAACGAGTAATAAAATCTGGGTTATTATTATCACATATGAGCAGTTTATAAGCTCAAGATTTGTTCTGTAACATACTGGTTAAACAAAACTTTAACTGAAAGTTAAATCTTCATAAGGCGTTACCTTACCATCAAAAATGTTTTCATCCCAGGACTGTTAAAAGTATAAAATATAGTCCCGAAAAAGAATGACAACCCCCACCCTTAAACACAGGAGTTTTCATACACTCAGTGCTGCCTCTTTTTATTTTTTCTTAAATTTTGGTAATGGAGGAGAGAAGCCCTTTACCCAGTTGGCCTCGGCACAGAAAGTAAACTGGTTTTGCCAGAAGGCGCTAAAGGTTGTCGGGTAAGCGGGAGTTCAGACTTTCGTGGATCTGGTCGAGTCGTGTGTGTGTGTGGCGCGTGACTGCTCTCGCTCCTCCATACACACAGACAACAGAAACCCATCCCCCACCCCAAAAAAAAAAACAAAACTGAGGCAAGACGATACCACGAAGAGACACCGTTACAAAATAAAACTCCCTCCTCAAACCGAAGAGGCGGCCGTGCACCAACTTTAGCACGACGCAGACTTACATTGTTTCATTACTGAATGTGATATTTTTGGTTTTTTTGGTACAACACGAGGCTGCTGTGTTGCTTCTTGGGCTCACGTGCTGAAAGGTTTGGCCATGACATCTCAGTTTAACGCCACCCGGCCTGTCCTCGGCCGGTGGGGGGCGTTCAGTCTCTGTAATGCTGACGAAGGTCAAAGAGCACCAGCCTGTTTAAGATGTCCCAAGAACACTGGACTCACTTCCACACGGACGCACACATCATAGTAATACGTGATGTACTTTTTTCTTTTTGGTCTGACTGTAATAATTATACACCCACCCCGTCCCTTTTTGTTAATAAAAATGAAGCTGAAAAAAATGTGGAAGATTTAAATGAAAAGATCACATGTGAAATCCTACATGCATGGAAGACAGTCACGTTTCTAAATTCATGACACGTGTGTTCTGATTAACACATCACTACCCCACAAGCTCCACCCTCATCGTCACGTCGACACTTTGTTGAGCTAATTTTTGGTGGCTGGTGCATTCTTGGTGAAACAGCATTAGAAAATAGCCTACAATCAAATAAAACTAGTGGACAGAAAAAGAATTAGTCTAAAACCATCTACCACCGCCCTCTAGTGGTTAGCAACAAAAAGGGTTATTAGATACATCCACTATTCTTCTCTCTGCACTTTCCTCCTTGTCTTATAATGCCAGCTTTTGTGCTCAACATTTTAATGTCAGCGCCGTGTAGAAACCACGGAGAAGTGACGAGGTCTGTGTGTGTGCACGTTTGTGCACATACCAGTTACCCACGTTGAGCTGTTGGACAGAAGGACTGTGAGATGTGGCGCCATCCTGTGTTGAGTTGGCAAAGCACAGTCTCAGAGAAACGGAGGTGTTGTACGGTGGGGCAGCACTTTGGTACGAGTGAGGCGAGCAGAGCTCCCCGGTGATCCGTATCAACAATTTGGCTGTCAGATGGCGCAGCTCGGACAGACACGGGCAGTCGCACAGCTTTCCACAAGCAAAGGGTCGAGTGCAGAGGTCGACAGCGCGTGAATGAGCTGCGTGGAGTGGGCGTGCATATACACATAATGTACAGACATCATCTACACAGCTGGGTCAGTGGCTCTGGAGGGGGGGGGGGGTCCGCGATAGCAAAGATGTTTTCCGTCTGTCAACATCATAAAACTCCGTCTGGGTTCCAGGAGAGAGTTATGGAGCTTGTAGCAATTAAACGGAGCGGTGAGCCGGAGACTGAGTTCCTCCCAAATACTGCTCAGCTGTCCTGTGTTCCAGCACAGTGTGCATTTGTGAAATGTATGCACAGCCACGTGTGGCTGTCCGGTTGGGAGATGGCGCCAAAACTAAAAAATGGGGGGGGGGGGGGGGGGTGGACAGCAGAGGATGGTAGTGTGGGTAGACCACAGCAGGGAGGAGTGATGGCACGGGAAGCCACCGGATTAGTTAGAGGTGTCAGAGTGGACGCTGCCAGGGGGGGCGAGAGGGGAGGTGACAGAGGCGGGGGTGGCGGTGTCCTGCCAGCTGTTAGCCTGCAAACAATCAGAGGTGATTTCTGTTAGAAAGGACACTGGAGCACAGTCGTCTAATAACCTGCTAAAGCCAAAACGACAATGGCGGCTGACGTCTTCGAGAAAGATGAGGGTGATGTTTTGATAACGACAGTGAATCCAGACATGGACAAAGTTTTTACAAATTCAGTTCAAGTCCCAAAAAGTGCTAAATCCAAGAACAGACACCTGGTGAGAATAACTTCCTGTGATTAAAAAAATTTTTTTTTTTTCTGTAGTAATTAGTTGTTTTTTGTTTTTTTTTAAGTTTGCTGTGTTTTGGAGAAACTTTTATATAATTACACTGCAGCTGGTTATCCTGCATTATTTTTGTCACTATTTTTTGTAAATACATTTTCTCTGACTTAAACATTTACGTATGGACCTGAAGCTGCTTACATTTATAAAAGCATCTGACATTTACACTTGAGATTTTGTCACAGAATTCTGCAGCCACATTAATCATGTGACTGTGTTCCTGCAGCATCTGTCTGCACCTGTGTGAAGTTATGAATAAATCCACATTTTAAACAATAACTGGGACACAACTGCGGTGCCGCCCGTCTCACCGGTGTCAGCTGGGCAGGGCACAGCTCATACAGCGCCCCCCCCAAAAATTCCTGAAGCTGACAGTTTAGTGACGGATCCAGGAATGACAGCGACAGACGCGTAGGAGGGACAGTGTGGGAGCGGTTGGTGTCAAAAATGTATAACTGTGAAAATTAGATGCTTGTTCCAACTTCAGTGTCACTTTCTGTGAAGTTGGTCTGTCACAATGTCAAACACTACATAAATCATTGATCGTTTTCACACTTCATTCGTGTCAGAGCTGTGTGACGATGGGCAGGAAGGCAGATCGACCAGCAGCTCCGCTTACTCCTAGTACTTTTTTCATTTGAAAGCTTTTGTGTAGGTTTTGAGCTCCTGTGTGTAACAGCATAGCAGGAGTGAAACACACAGTGGACATGTAAACCAGCAGTTGGCAGATCTGGATAATCTACAGGTTCTCTGCAGTGTGCGTTGAGGGAGAACAGTTCTACTTTAAGTTTAATAAAACCTGAACTGGCAACACATCAAAAGAAAGTGGGGGGAAAAAACACTGCCAGCTCATGTATCTTTATGACATCCTAATTTTAGGTGCATGTTAGCTACAACAACAGTGACTCCGTCGTGGAGTTTGGTACTTACATCCAGGAGATGACGGGTGTAGAGGCCGCTACCCGACAGCTCCTCATAGCCGCCCGTCAGGTGTGTAGCACGGTGCAGGGTATCCACCTGTTTGAGACAATTACACAACCATAAACCTCAACACAACCTCCAGAAAAACTACTAAAGGCATCACATCATATATTAGAAACAAAACAATCCCTGAAGGAGCTTCAGCTTCCACCCATCTCTGCTGGATGCATCACCAGTCCGCTTTTAAACAGCACTTCTGTCGAATTCGACTGCAGTTGGAGCCAAAAAATAAAAACCACACAGTAATTTAGACTTTTCATTTCCTGATAGTGTTGTGCCCAGCAGCAGAGATCTGTGGTTCACAGCAAAACTGTACTAGTTCTATGATTTATTAGGAACAACAATCATGAGAACAGTTTGAGGAAATGTCTTCTTGGCAGGTGAGAGGGTGGATGGGTGGGATGAAGGTCAAGAAAAACCAAAGAGGTAAAAGACATGAGGCCGTGGGAGGGCTGGAGGTACAGGACGGTCTAGATTTTGGGATGCTACAGAGTTGTTTGGTTCAATCCCTGTCCCTGACAGGTGGGCATGGGCCAGCAATAACAGGATTTAAAAGGAAGGAAAGTGATACTCAAGCTACTCTAGGGGAACACCTGTAGACTCTACATGTATTAAAACAGTCTACAACAGCAACCCCTGCTCCACTGATGAAGCGATAATTATTGGGGTCAACGTAGGTCAGGAGCTGCATTATATCTTTAGTTTGTGTGTTCACAACATGGGAGGAGTTTATGAGGACAAAGGTAACACCAGGACAGACTATAAGGTAAGGTCAAAGGAGCTAGACTACGGGGGAGGGGATCCAGAGGCGTGGACGTTTAAAAAGGACTGAGGTCCATTTCACAGATTTCCCCATGTCCTACCTGCGACTGTAGTGAGGGGGCGATGATGAGACCCTCCCCATTAAGTGACCGAAGGCCAAGGTAGGCATCGCCTGTGTGAGATAAACTGTGTGACCCTGAAGGCAACGTATGCAGCCAAAACCCTACAGCTGTGCAAAGGCGCCCAAATCACCCGTGGCCATGGGCACAGACTGGCTGACGCGCACTATCGTCTTGTGACATTCACCATTACAAGAGTCAGTGATTTCCACTAGCTGACATGCATCAGCTGCACACACTGACTGCAGGATTATTACAAAAACATTTTCATGACGTTAACCTGAAGCCTGTGCAAAGGAAGGAAGGATCTGTACATGACAATTTTATAACTGCAACGACAAAAGCTTGTTTTTTGTTATATTGCAGATTTGACTTCAGGGACCTGTGCTACGAAGCGGGGTTAACTTACTCAGATGTAACCCAGGGTTAACTTCTTAAACCGTGGTTGACTAAACCTGGTGTTCTCAAGTGGTGTTAATCGGTACTACGACGCTGATTAAGATGTTGATTTGTTGAACCTGTGTTAACCTAATTGGAGTTTGTGCGCGTTCACATAAAAGGGGCAGGTTGCAGCGCACGTCACCATTTTTCAATGATAGCGCGGTCACCTTACTTTACCGAAGAAGAATGCACGATTATTATGCAGAGCTACGAGGAACTGAAATTAACGTTAAGGGGGAAATCGAACACATCGTCTGCAAATAAAGCAAGACAGGCTTGTTGGCAACGTATTGCTGATCGGGTAAATGCGTAAGTACAAGTCAATTGTTCTCCAAATCTGTTACAGATGATTAACCTGTGGAATGACTGATATGTGTAAAATAATGATCTTCTTTCATTAATTACGCCCAGATGCAACACGATTCAGAAGTGGGCATAGGCCTACTAACAGATGTTAGGTTAATTTAATGTTTCCTAAATAGGCTACCTACCTAAGGATTTAAAGCCATTAATGGTCATTCTGTTAACATAGTTACATATACAACCCCTGGCAATAATTATGGAATCACCGGCCTCAGAGGATGTTCATTCAGTTGTTTAATTTTGTAGAAAAAAAAGCAGATCACAGACATGACACAAAACTAAAGTCATTTCAAATGGCAACGTTCTGGCTTTAAGAAACACTATAAGAAATCAGGAAAAAAAATTGTGGCAGTCAGTAATGGTTACTTTTTTAGACCAAGCAGAGGGAAAAAAATATGGACTCACTCAATTCTGAGGAATAAATTATTTCCATATGAAAGTGAGGTACAAACTGACACTCACTATCGCCAGACAAAGTTTGATCCTGATCTGATCTGGATTATGTGGACATTTAAATTTAATACTGTAAAGCCCATTTGGTAACATTTTGAATTATATCTCAATAAAAAGTGCCCCAATCACTCTCATTTTTCTGTTATGGATTTACCCACACCACCAAAATTGGATGGAGGTTCCAATTTTATGCCTGTTTGTCTTCCAGTTATCAGTCAGAAACAAGTGCCAAAAAATGACAAATTGTGCACAGTAGATATAACCAATGCCCTGTGAAAATTATCTGAAAAAGAATTCAGTAACCAAAAAACCTGATTACACCACAAAAAAACCTTTAATTCAACTGCATGAACTACACATACTCCTGATATTTGATCACATCTAATTTAGCTGATGAAAAGACACTTTTAACAGGACTATGACCTTGAAAATTTTTTCCAAGGTAAAAATTTGTGTTGGCGGAGGTTTGCACTCTTTGAGTGCGATGCTCTAGTATTAAATGTACTACATGTGCTTTGTATTCAGGCCTGGGCGATATGGCCACAAAAAAAACATTGACAATATATTTTTCTACATTGATCAATATTAATATTTATCACAAGATATAATTTTATTCATTGTAGGGGCAATGCATGCTTTTATTAAGTCCTTCTACAGCCCCTGGCAAAAATTATGGAATCACCGGCCTTGGAGGATGTTCATTCAGTTGTTTAATTTTGTAGAAAAAACCAGATCACAGACATGACACAAAACTAAAGTCATTTCAAATGGCAACGTTCTGGCTTTAAGAAACACTATAAGAAATCAGGGGAAAAAAAAATTGTGGCAGTCAGTAACGGTTACTTTTTTAGACCAAGCAGAGGGAAAAAAAATATGGACTCACTCAATTCTGAGGAATAAATTATTTCCATATGAAAGTGAGGTACAAAGTGACACTCACTATCACCAGACAAAGTTTGATCCTGCTCTGATCTGGATTATGTGGACATTTAAATTGAATACTGTAAAGCCCATTTAGTAACATTTTGAATTATATCTCAATCAAAAGTGCCCCAATCACACTCATTTTTCTGCTATGGATTTACCCACACCACCAAAATTGGATGGAGGTTCCAATTTTATGCCTGTCTTCCAGTTATCAGTCAGAAACAAGTGCCAAAAAATGACAAATTGTGCACAGTAGATATAACCAATGCCCTGTGAAAATGATCTGAAAAAGAATTCAGTAACCAAAAAACCTGATTACACCACAAAAAAACCTTTAATTCAAGTGCATGAACTATACATACTCCTGATATTTGATCACATCTAATTTAGCTGATGAAAAGACACTTCTAACAGGACTATGACCTTGAAAATTTTTTCCAAGGTAAAAATTTGTGTTGGCGGAGGTTTGCACTCTGAGTGCGGTGCTCTAGTATTAAATGTACTACATGTGCTTTGTATTCAGGCCTGGGCGATATGGCCCCAAAAAAACATTCACAATATATTTTTCTACATTGATCAATATTAATATTTATCACAAGATATAATTTTATTCATTGTAGGGGCAATGCATGCTTTTATTAAGTCCTTCTACAGCCCCTGGCAAAAATTATGGAATCACCGGCCTTGGAGGATGTTCATTCAGTTGTTTAATTTTGTAGAAAAAAACAGATCACAGACATGACACAAAACTAAAGTCATTTCAAATGGCAACGTTCTGGCTTTAAGAAACACTATAAGAAATCAGGAAAAAAAAATTGTGGCAGTCAGTAATGGTTACTTTTTTAGACCAAGCAGAGGGAAAAAAATATGGACTCACTCAATTCTGAGGAATAAATTATGGAATCACCCTGTAAATTTTCATCCCCAAAACTAACACCTGCATCAAATCAGATCTGCTCGTTAGTCTGCATCTAAAAAGGAGTGATCACACCTTGGAGAGCTGTTGCACCAAGTGGACTGACATGAATCATGGCTCCAACACGAGAGATGTCAATTGAAACAAAGGAGAGGATTATCAAACTCTTAAAAGAGGGTAAATCATCACGAAAAAAAGATGCTGGTTGTTCACAGTCAGCTGTCTCTAAACTCTGGACCAAATACAAACAACATGGGAAGGTTGTTAAAGGCAAACATACTGGTAGACCAAGGAAGACATCAAAGCGTCAAGACAGAAAACTTAAAGCAATATGTCTCAAAAATCGAAAATGTACAACAAAACAAATGAGGAACGAATGGGGGAGGAAACTGGAGTCAACGTCTGTGACCAAACTGTAAGAAACAGCCTAAAGGAAATGGGATTTACATACAGAAAAGCTAAACGAAAGCCATCATTAACACCTAAACAGAAAAAAAAACAAGGTTACAATGGGCTAAGGAAAAGCAATCATGGACTGCTCCCCTCCACAGCATGTCTTTTTCCTGGTTCTCTCCCTCAGCCCCAACCAGTCCCAGCAGAAGACTGCCCCTCCCTGCTGGAGGTTTCTTCCTGTTAAAAGGGAGTTTTTCCTTCCCACTGTAGCCAAGTGCTTGCTCACAGGGGGTCGTTTTGACCGTTGGGGTTTTACATAATTATTGTATGGCCTTGCCTTACAATATAAAGCGCCTTGGGGCAACTGTTTGTTGTGATTTGGCGCTATATAAAAAAATTGATTGATTGATTGATTGATTGACTGTGGATGACTGGATGAAAGTCATATTCAGTGATGAATCTCGAATCTGCATTGGGCAAGGTGATGATGCTGGAACTTTTGTTTGGTGCCGTTCCAATGAGATTTATAAAGATGACTGCCTGAAGAGAACATGTAAATTTCCACAGTCATTGATGATATGGGGCTGCATGTCAGGTAAAGGCACTGGGGAGATGACTGTCATTACATCATCAATAAATGCACAAGTTTACATTGATATTTTGGACACTTTTCTTATCCCATCATTTGAAAGGATGTTTGGGGATGATGAAATTATTTTTCAAGATGATAATGCATCTTGCCATAGAGCAAAAACTGTGAAAACATTCCTTGCAAAAAGACACATAGGGTCAATGTCATGGCCTGCAAACAGTCCGGATCTTAATCCAATTGAAAATCTTTGGTGGAAGTTGAAGAAAATGGTCCATGACAAGGCTCCAACCTGCAAAGCTGATCTGGCAACAGCAATCAGAGAAAGTTGGAGCCAGATTGATGAAGAGTACTGTTTGTCACTCATTAAGTCCATGCCTCAGAGACTGCAAGCTGTTATAAAAGCCAGAGGTGGTGCAACAAAATACTAGTGATGTGTTGGAGCGTTCTTTTGTTTTTCATGATTCCATAATTTATTCCTCAGAATTGAGTGAGTCCATATTTTTTCCCTCTGCTTGATCTAAAAAAGTAACCGTTACTGACTGCCACAATTTTTTTTCCTGATTTCTTATAGTGTCTCTTAAAGCCAGAAAGTTGCCATTTGAAATTACTTTAGTTTTGTGTCAAGTCTGTGATCTGCTTTTTTTCTACAAAATTAAACAACTGAATGAACATCCTCTGAGGCCAGTGATTCCATTAATTTTTGCCAGGGGTTGTATATCACTTTGGCATGGAGGTTATCCAACAGGACAGCCCCATGTGGGGAGAAAACGAATGTGAAATATGTAATTATAGTAACTGTATATTAGAATATTTAGAAAAATCAACCAAACCAAAGCAACCCTTATGTGGCTGAAATAAGTGAAAAGAAGGTGAGCTTAGAGTGGACTACACGATAATGGGTATATGAAATAGGCCGAATAGAACGGCTATACCTGCACATTGATACTGTGAAAAAGATTTGCGACTGACATAATCGCCCTCGTGCTCTCCCAGGGGTGCACTGATTAGGATTTGCGTGCAATCAATGGCTCCTATTACTCTTGGGAAACCTAGGAGAAATTGTTATTGATAAGCCCCACTTCGCCTAATTAATAGACATGCATTAGACCTATTTTGATATTAGTAATTACCCGCGATTGCATAAAACCCTTCTTTGATTTGCACTGCGGATAAATGGCCAGGGAAAACGACAAATGCATCCAAAAGTTTAGATAGAGCAAGTACTACCTTGCGAATCATACGACATACAGTATTCTTGCTCAGATGTTCAGCATCACTGATGGAATACATAAATTGTCCACTGGCAAAATATCTAAGCGCAAGGCACATTATCTGCTCGATCATCAGGGCATTGCTACGATGGGTGATGTTACAGACGTCTGGCCCGATCAGCTGACAAAAATAACGAATTTCCTCGGCTGAGAATCTATATCTTTCATGGAGAATATCGTCTGGGTATGTCAGCGGATTCTGGTGGTCTTTAAAAGCCCTCGCCCTGCAAAGAGAGCCACTCACAATTTGTGCCCCAATATCAAACGGATCATCCAGGTAGGCCGGCATTGTCTTCGGAGTGATTGACGGTGGATGGGCGGTACTTATAAAGGGAGTGGTTAAGCGAAAACCTCAAGCTAACCTAGAACATAACCTGCTCATAGCAGGTTTGGCACACAGCGTAAATTGCCATGGCAGCATACCTCGATCAAAACCTATCCACCTTTCGTAGTACGGGTTAACCGGGAAGTTACTCCGGATCTTAATCCAATTGAATATCTTTGGTGGAAGTTGAAGAAAATGGTCCATGACAAGGCTCCAACCTGCAAAGCTGATCTGGCAACAGCAATCAGAGAAAGTTGGAGCCAGATTGATGAAGAGTACTGTCTGTCACTCATTAAGTCCATGCCTCAGAGACTGCAAGCTGTTATAAAAGCCAGAGGTGGTGCAACAAAATATTAGTGATGTGTTGGAGCGTTCTTTTGTTTTTCATGATTCCATAATTTTCCTCAGAATTGAGTGATTCCATATTTTTTTCCCTCTGCTTGTTCTAAAAATGTAACCGTTACTGACTGCCACAATTATTTTTCCTGATTTCTTATAGAGTTTCTTAAAGCCAGAAAGTTACCATTTGAAATGACTTTAGTTTTGTGTCATGTCTGTGATCTGCTTTTTTCTACAAAATTAAACAACTGAATGAACATCCTCCGAGGCCAGTGATTCCATAATTTTTGCCAGGGGTTGCAATGCTAAGTCAGGGCAAGAGGCTTCTCCCTGAGTTTTGCTTGACAGTGACTTAAGTGCATAAAGTTATCTGTTCACACTATGGAGCCTCCCTGTCTTTTTTGTTTTGTTATACTGACACTGATACATATACCTCATAGAGTTACATATAGGAAAACTAGAGGGTGGACTCCCCACTAATGTAATGCTACCATGCCAACATGGGGCCACTAGCAAAGAGGGCAAAAAGGACATGAAATACCCGGATGTACAATACAGCATGCATGTTGAGTGAACAGGATTTATGCAACTACATACATAAATGTCATTTTTTTTTCAAGACAAAACCAAACATTACTCATTGGAGAAATTAGTAAAAAAAAATTATTATAAGTCTCTATCATTGATTGAATCCAATAATAAAAGTAAACGACCCACAGTTTCAGCCGTCAGAACCTTATCAACCTCGGTCTGAGGTACAAATTGTCAGTTACAAGCGAATTCCACCAGTACCACAACATCCCGGAGGACATAACGAGAACACTGGGCTCTCCGTGGATTACCAGCCTGCCCAGCAGGCGGAGAAGGCGGCGTAGAGACAGGAAGCAGAAGTGAGGATGTCGGTCCGGCTCCGATGCTAGGCTACGTAAACAACCCCACAGGCCAGCATTACTGAGCCTCTTCCTCTCATACGCCAGATCCATCACCCACAAAATGGACGAATTGCAGCTACAGATGGCTACAAACAGCTTTGTGCGGAACTGCAGCGATATTTTCATCACAGAGAAGTGGCTTCACCCGCTGATCCCCGACGCTGCAGTCGAGCTAGCAGACCGCACGCTACACCGGCAGGACAGAACCAGTGATTCGGGTAAGTGCAGAGGTGGAGGGCTCTGTGTTTATGTGAATCGCGAGTGGTGCTGTAGCAGCAGGGTCATTGACTCTCACTGTTCTCCTGATTTAGAGGTGCTGGCAGTCTCGTGCAGACCTTTTTATCTACCAAGGGAGTTCATAGTAGTCGTTGTGTTTGCTGTTTACATCCCACCCGATGCTAACGTTAGCACGGCCCTTAGCCTCTTGCTTGCCTGTGTAAATAAACAGCAGCTGGCCCACCCGGATGGCGTTTGTATCGTTGCTGGTGACTTCAGCCAAGCGTGTTTAAAGACTGTGCTCCCTACGTTCGTCCAGTACGTGAAGTGTGCCACCAGAGGGGAAAATACTTTGGACCATGTCTACTCAAACATAAAACATGCGTACAAAGTCACTCCCCTCCCCCATCTCGCGGGATCAGACCATCTCTGCCTGTCCCCCACCCACGTACACCCCCCTGCTGAGGCGAACAAAGCCACAACGAAAGACTATCCAAACCTGGCCTGAGGGAGCGCTCTCCCAGCTACAGGACTGTTTCTCATGGACTGTATGGGATTTATTTTCCAGCCAAAACCTGCAGGAGTACACTGACACCGTACTCTCTTACATTAAGAACTATGTTGACACTGTCACCGTCAACAAAAGGGTCAGGGTTTTTCCAAACCAGAAGCCCTGGATGACCAACGCAGTCCAGTCCCTATTAAAAAGCCGCAACACTGCCTTTAAATCAGGGGACAGGGCCCTGTACAGTGCGGCCAGGTCTGATCTGAAAAGAGGCATCAGAGAGTCCAAGGCTGCCTACAAGAAAAAGATAGGGGACCACTTCGATGTGAATGACCTCAGAAGGACGTGGCAGGGAATAAATCATATAACCAACTACAGAAGCAGCAACCCAGGAAATGCTAGGTCTGACACCTTGCTGGCAGAGGAGCTGAATCGCTTCTTTGCCCGCTTCGAAGCAGACAGACCAGCAGCAACTCCACACCCACCACCCTCCTGCACTGGCACGCTAACACTTCAGGAACACCACTGAAGTGCTGAAGGCGGTGAACCCCAGGAAGGTGGCCCGCCCCGATGGTGTACCTGGAAAGGTACTCAAAGCGTGCACTTACCAACTGGCTGGAGTTTTCACCTGCATCTTCAACCTGTCCCTGTCGCAGGCCATCATTCCACTCTGCCTCAAATCCTCCACCATCATTCCAGTCCCAAAGAAGTCAGCAGTGGAGAGCATAAATGACTACAGGCCTGTTGCACTTACGCCTGTGGTCATGAAGTGCTTTAAAAGACTGGTCTCTCAGTACATCAGAGCCTGTCTGCCTCCCACTCTGGACCCCCACCAGTTTGCCTACAGGGCAAACCGCTCCACAAAGGACGCTATCACCACAGCTCTCCATACCGCGCTGAGCCACCTGGAGCACCAGGGGAGCTATGTGAGGATGCTCTTCCTGGACTTCAGCTCAGTCTTCAACCACATCATCCCGGAGATCCTGGTCCAGAAACTGACACAACTGGGCATCTCCACCATCCCCACCATCACACTCAGCACCGGCTTCCCCCAAGGTTGTGTACTAAGCCCCCTCCTGTTCACCCTTTACATGCACGGCTGCTCTCCGACCCATCCCACAAACACCATCATAAAGTTTGCGGATGATACCACCGTGATTTGGCTCATCTCAAGGGGGATGAGACTGACTACACAGATGAGGTAAATCGCCTGACATCGTGGTGTTCAGCTAACAACCTGCTGCTGAACACCACAAAAACAAAAGAAATAATCCTGGACTTCAGGAAGAACAGGGCTGACCCAGCCCTGCTCTACATCCAAGGGGACTGTGTGGAAAGGGTCAGCTCCATCAGGTTCCTTGCAGTGCAGCTCTCTGACAGCCTCTCCTGGACTGCCAACACCACAGTGGTGGTGAAGAAAGCCCAGCAGCAACTCCACTTCCTGAGGGTGCGCAGGAGAAACAATCTGGAGGAGAAGCTGCTGGTGTTGTTCTACAGAGCCACCATCAAGAGCATCCTGACGCACTGCATCACAGCGTGGTATGGGGGGTGCTCAGCACCAGACAGGAGAGTGCTGCAGAGGGTGATCAAAACGGCCCAGAGGATGAATGGTTGCTCTTTGCCCAGCCTGGAAGACATTGTCAGCTCTTGCTACCTCAGCAGAGCTACCAGCATCTGCAAAGACACATTCCACCCCAGCAACCACCTGTTTGACCTACTACCCTCCGGCCGACGGTATAGGTCCATCAAAACTAGGACAAACAGACTCAGGGACAGCTTTCTCCCCAGAGCGATCACTGTACTGAACAATAACAAATCACTCTAATCTGCACTTTTCAAGTTTCTTGTGCAATATCTGTAAACCATGTGCAATTTTCCCGTACAATATGATTCCACAGTTGTATATAATTCTTGTTTTACATTATTTAGTCCACATTTTATTTTATTTTATCTTATGTTTATCTAGTTGTACATATACTCTGAATAATTTATTGTTAAATTTTATTATCTTTCATTTGGCTAAACATGACTTGCACCACGGAAAGCACCTTTTTGGAGTTGCACTCAAATCTCGTTGCAATGCAAATTACAATGGCAATAAAGGTGATTCTGATTTCTGATAATGTTTCAAAACTAGTTTCTTTTATAGACAAATTTGATCTGCAAATGTTCGGTTGCCCTAGATTTTATTTTCTTTTATTATATGTAAATAATACACAATAAGCCCCTTATGTTCTTTTACTTTTTCCTTTCATGTGTGCAGCTATTTTAAGATTTTGTACAGTACCTGTTTTGTTTGTATTTGATGCATAGCTGTACCTACCTGTTTTTGATTCGCTCTTTTAATTAAAATAACATTATTAATTAAATTACAATTTAAAAAAAGTTCAATTTCTTGCCTTCTTAGCAGAAGTAGCGGGGTTTCAGGATCATAGCACCCAGACTTAACACTGACATGGAAACACACTCGTGACTCGATCATCGCTAAACACAGCACGGTGCATCATGCAATGCAAAGTAAATCCACGGATAAATTCTCGTGATGCCGTTGTCCCAAGATCCTAATGACATGAAATTTCCAGCTTTGCACAAAATAATGCTCGAAGCACACTCTGGATTAAAGAGAGTGAATGCATAGTACATGCATTTACAGTAGTGTTCAGAATAATAGTAGTGCTATGTGACTAAAAAGATTAATCCAGGTTTTGAGTATATTTCTTATTGTTACATGGGAAACAAGGTACCAGTAGATTCAGTAGATTCTCACAAATCCAACAAGACCAAGCATTCATGATATGCACACTCTTAAGGCTATGAAATTGGGCTATTAGTAAAAAAAGTAGAAAAGGGGATGTTCACAATAATAGTAGTGTGGCATTCAGTCAGTGAGTTTGTCAATTTTGTGGAACAAACAGGTGTGAATCAGGTGTCCCCTATTTAAGGATGAAGCCAGTACCTGTTGAACATGCTTTTCTCTTTGAAAGCCTGAGGAAAATGGGACGTTCAAGACATTGTTCAGAAGAACAGCGTAGTTTGATTAAAAAGTTGATTGGAGAGGGGAAAACCTATACGCAGGTGCAAAAAATTATAGGCTGTTCATCTACAATGATCTCCAATGCTTTAAAATGGACAAAAAAAACAGAGACGCATGGAAGAAAACGGAAAACAACCATCAAAATGGATAGAAGAATAACCAGAATGGCAAAGGCTCACCCACTGATCAGCTCCAGGATGATCAAAGACAATCTGGACTCTGGAGTTATCTGTAAGTGCTGTGACAGTTAGAAGACGCCTGTATGAAGCTAATTTATTTGCAAGAATCCCCCACAAAGTCCCTCTGTTAAATAAAAGACGTGCAGAAGAGGTTACAATTTGCCAAAGAACATATCAAATGGCCTAAAGAGAACTTTGTGGACTGATGAGAGTAAAATTATTCTTTTTGGGTCCAAGGCCCGCAGACAGTTTGTGAGACGACCCCCAAACTCTGAATTCAAGCCACAGTTCACAGTGAAGACAGTGAAGCATGATGGTGCAAGCATCATGATATGGGCATGTTTCTCCTACTATGGTGATGGGCCTATATATCGCATACCAGGTATCATGGATCAGTTTGGATATGTCCAAATACTTGAAGAGGTCATGTTGCCTTATGCTGAAGAGGACATGCCCTTGAAATGGGTGTTTCAACAAGACAATGACCCCAAGCACACTAGTAAACGAGCAAAATCTTGGTTCCAAACCAACAAAATTAATGCCTCGCAGATGTGAAGAAATCATGAAAAAATGTGGTTACACAACTAAATACGAGGTCTGTCAATAAAGTATAGGTCCTTTTTATTTTTTTCCAAAAACTATATGGATTTCATTCATATGTTTTCACATCAGACATGCTTAACCCTCGTGCGCATGCGTGAGGTTTTTCCACGCCTGTCGGTGACGTCATTCACCTGTGAGCACTCCTTGTGGGAGGAGTCGTCCAGCCCCTCGTCGGAATTCCTTTGTCTGAGAAGTTGCTGAGAGACTGGCGCTTTGTTTGATCAAACACATCGAAGTGGACATGGTTCGAAAAATTAAGCTGGTTTTCAGTGAAAATTTTAACGGCTGATGAGAGATTTTGAGGTGATACTGTCACTTTAAGGACTTCCCACGGTGCGAGACGTCGCGCAGCGCTCTCAGGCGCCGTCGTCAGCCTGTTTCAAGCTGAAAACCTCCACATTTCAGGCTCTGTTGATCCAGGACGTCGTGAGAGAACAGAGAAGTTTCAGAAGAAGTCGGTTTCAGCATTTTATCTGGATATTCCACTGTTAAAGGAGATTTTTTTAATGAAAGACGTGCGAACGGGTCCGCGCGTCGGGACGCAGCCGGCGCGGTGCGTTGGCACAGGAAAAACACCTCCGTGTTGATAACCATTTGTAAAATCCAGGCGACTTTTGATGGCTTTCAGTGGAGTGAGTATATGAGAAATTGTTTAACAGCTGGACATGTTCCAACTTGTCCTTAAGGCTTCCAACAGAGGTGTTTTTCCTGTGGCGGAAAATTGTGGCTACTATTATTCTGAACACTACTGTAAGTAAAATCCGTCCAAGTAAAATCTGTCTGAAAACACGACAGCACAATCACACCATGTCACTTGTAGCATTGAACTGTGCGGTAAACGGTCAATTCAAACATCGCTTTTTGCCCTCTGCGGTAATGGCGGCACATGCTCCTTTTCGGCACATGACCAGGCATGACTCCGCTCTCTAGCTTTCCTGTATGTAACTCTATGATATACCTACAACTACAATCCTCAGATTACCTCTTTGTCAACAATTTGAGTCTGGTCTGCTTGAGGTTTCTTCCTCAAATCATCAGAGGGAGTTTTTCCTTACCACTGTCGCCTGCATGCATGCTCTGGGGGTTAGTAAGGTTAGACCTTACTTGTGTGAAGCGCTTTGAGGCAACTTTGTTGTGATTTGGTGCTATATAAATGAAAATAAATTGAAAATTTAAATAAATTGAAACAATTTCCTCAGCTTCAGAAGAAGATGCAAGTTCACTTTCACTGTTTCTTTTCATGCCCCTCCCTCGCCAGGTCTCCCCCGCCCCTGTCTTTTTTCAAACGCCCTGTTTCTAGCACTTGCTTAGGTAGCTCAAACAGCACTTTGTGGAAGGAAATGGTCATGTATGTCTCAAAATGGCAGATGTTTTTCTCATGTTTATTTTGCCTGTGTCTGTGGTTGCTGGGCCCAAAGCTTCTCGTCACTATCAAGATAATTTCATCCTGATACATGATCATTATCACGCCCAGCATTATTTGTAATTGTGTAAAACTTAACACATGCTCTTTATAATGAATAAAGAACCATGGCGATCTTTAGCAGAAAATAAAAGACAAACTGATTCAAGAAAACATCAGGTTAGTTTTTCCAAATGTTATTCCATGAATATCAGACAATGGATGAAATGGGAATACTGACTGACAGAGAAGCAAAGATCAGGACTGCCATCAATCACTACACAATACTCAGCTGTTCACATGAACTAAAATGTTGAACACACCACAGACATAATAACAAACAGTTTTCCATTATTTCACTCGTCATGCAGCTTTTAGATAGAATATAATTTGACTAGAAAAAGTAAAACACTAAAGATACTAAAGTACATCGTCCTTAAAAACAAAAGTACACATTGGTTCTGTAACTTGATAACATCAGGACAGTAGACAGTTAATTTCAACATTTTTCCTCCTCGGTGGACACTGGAGATCTGGATATAATGAAGGTCTTAATGTACATTTTATTTATTCTTTCTCACATAAAAATTTTGTTGTACTTACTGTCTAAATTTCAGGTTGAACAACAGACTAATTTCAAGATGAATTGCTTTGTTCATGCAGAGATACACTATACAACCCCAATTCCAATGAAGTTGGGATGTTGTGTAAATATAATATAAACAGAATACAATGATTTGCAAATCCTCTTCAACCTACATTCAACTGAATACACCACAAAGACAAGACATTTAATGTTCAAACTGATAAATATTTGCTCATTTTGAAATGGATGCCTGCAACACGTTTCAAAAAAGCTGGGACAGTGGTATGTTTACCACTGTGTTACATCACCTTTCCTTCTAACAACACTCAATAAGCATTTGGGAACTGAGGACACTAATTGTTGAAGCTTTGTAGGTGGAATTCTTTCCCACGCTTGCTTGATGTACGACTTGTTCAACACTCCGGGGTCTCTGTTGTATTTTGTGCTTCATAATGCTCCACACATTTTTAATGGGCGACAGGTCTGGACTGCAGGCAGGCCAGTCTAGTACCCGCACTCTTTTACTACGAAGCCATGCTGTTGTAACACGTACAGAATGTGGCTTGGCATTGTCTTGCTCAAATAAGCAGATGTGTAAGTTGTCCATGCCATGGGCACTAACACACCCCTATACCATCACAGATGCTGGCTTTTGAACTTTGAGCTGGTAACAATCTGGATGGTCTTTTTCCTCTTTTGTCCGAAGGACACGACGTCCATGATTTCCAAAAACTATTTGAAATGTGGACTCATCAGACCACAGCACACTTTTCCACTTTGCCTCTGTCCATTTCAAATGAGCTCGGGCCCAGAGAAGGCGGTAGCGTTTCTGGATGTTGTTGATGTATGGCTTTCGCTTAGCATGGTAGAGTTTTAACTTGCACTTGTAGATGTAGCGACGAACTGTGTTAATTGACAATGGTTTTCTGAAGTGTTCCTGAGCCCACGCAATGATGTCTGTTTTTAATGCAGGATAGAAGGTCACGGCATTCAATGTTGGTTTTCGGCCTTGCCGCTTACGTGTAGAAAGTTCTCCAGATTCTCTGAATCATCTGATTATATTATAGACTGTAGATGATGGAATCCCTAAATTCCTTGCAATTGAACATTGAAAACATTGTTCTTAAACTATTGTACTATTTTTTCACGTAGTTGTTCACAAAGTGGTGATCCTCGCCCCATCTTTGCTTGTGAACGGCTGAGCCTTTTGGGGATGCTCCTTTTATACCCAATCATGACACTCACCTGTTTCCAATTAACCTGTTCACCTGTGGAATGTTCCAAACAGGTGTTCTTTGAGCATTCATCAACTTTCCCAGTCTTTTCTTGCCCCGTCCCACATTTTTTGAAACGTGTTGCAGGCATCCATTTCAAAATGAGCAAATACTTGCACAAAAACAATAAAGTTTATCAGTTTGAACATTAAATATCTTGTCTTTGTGGTGTATTCAATTGAATATAGGTTGAAGAGAATTTGCAAATCATTATATTCTGTTTTTATTTGCATTTTCACAACATCCCAGCTTCATTGGAAATGGGGTTGTAAATAAATGTAAATAGAGTTCAATAGACTATTCAATAGACTTCACCTCAGTCTATAAACCAGTCATAACCAATTACTTGTTTGACAAGAAAAATAATTAATGGAACAGTTAATTATGAAATGGGGACTAGCTCTAAAATATCATGTTCCCTAATTTTATTAATCTCTCTTTTACTCTCTTTGCACTAAAATGTATTAATCGGTCAGTGATGTTACACTCTATTTTTACATTCATTTTAAAAGTGGAATCACTTATTAGATGTCCCGTCTCAGTGGGAAGTGATGAAGCAACGTGCATTATGTAAAAATATTACCGCAATTAGAAATACCAATAATACAACAAATACTTTTAGGCATTTAACTACGTATAAGTTTAAGTTGTGTTGTATGAAATATTACGTGCACATAACCAACCTAACTTTAAGCAGTTAGGCTGAGATGATCAGGGCTGTGAAATGAAAATTGTGAAATCTGAGGAAAATTCGCAGGGGGTCTGGGGGACCTGGAATAATTTTCCTTTTAACTGTAAACCAAATTTTGCATTAGCTCAGAACAATTAAACTACATAAAATTCATGAAGACTGAAAAGACTGTTAAAGTATTTCAAAAACCACAGCTAAAGCTTGTAGAATATTTAAAAAATCAGGGTAAAATATTAATAACATACCTTATAGTAAAAAGCCACACATTCTTGTGTAAATTCCTGTAAAGCCATGCAAAGCCACAATGTCACAATGCCACAATGCGGAATCCCGCGGATCTGCGGAGTTTTCACAGCCCTGGATGATGTTCCTTGTGCAGAACTTGTTTGCCTTCAGACAGTCGATACCCGCTTTGTGTTTCAGTACTACTGAGAATAAGACCTAATCGGTAGTGACAGGAACTAGGGCCTGGTAATGACAAGTGGCAGGTTGTGGGGTAGATGGGATGGAACATATGGTACCTGAGTTGGGCGTGGCTGGAGAGTTAGCCTGGCTAGCCTGCGCAGACACATTGGCAGCATCCACCGCTGTTTTAACTGCGTAGAGGTTCGCTTCCTCCTGGAACTTACCAATGTTCTTCTTGTAGCGTATTCTCTTGTTGCCAAACCAATTAGAGACCTGAGGGACAGGTGGACGTTTGGTATTAATCATTCACTTAGCAGCCACAGTCTCATGATTATAACAGCTGTCCCACCTTAAAATAGTCACACACAGTTTTTCTATCATTTTAGCATCATTTGCAGGAACACCAGCAGCTAGCATAAAACTGTAAACAGCTAAATAAGAACAATCTCTTCTAAACTGAAATAAATACCAAAGCTGATCCTGTTAGACAGTCTAACCCTGGGTTTACCAACCAAAAGAACATGAACATCTACAAAAACAACTGCAGGAAGAGGATGAGTCCTTTTACTTAGGGAGTCCCGTGTGCAATCACCTGAGACACTGTGATCCCACACTTTTTGGCCAGTTCCTCCTTGGCTTCCTCGCTGGGGTAAGGATTAGACAGGTGGGAGTAGAAATACTCGTTCAGCACCTCTGTGGCCTGCTTGTTGAAATTGCGCCTCTTACGTCTGACAAACAGATCGCAGAGATAATGATCAACATGTAGTCATGATCAGAACATGGAAGCCAAGCTCTTAAACACACACACAGTAAAAACACAAGCCAGACACACACAGACAGACCTGGCGTCAAGAAAACGTGAGCGCAGGATCATGACGGCCTCGCAGGTGCTCTGTTTGAGCTGCATCTGGATGGAGCTGAACTTGCGGTGGATGATGGCCACCATGCGCTCGATCTCTTTGGGAGAGATGGGCCGTGTGCGAGACTGCTCTCTCAGCAGGTTCATTACATGGTTGGTGAACTCGCTGCAGGCCTGAATCAAGGAGAGAGAGAAATGAGCTGAACACCATTATAAAAATATATAAAAACACACAATCTGTGCAATTGCCTATATTTCTTTATTTGGCTTTGTCAGACAGATACTGAAATATGTGTTGGTACACTCCTAATGACCTGCTGACCTCAGCTTCCCAGGTCCTCTCTGTTTGTCAGCAGCCATCAGTTCTACCAGAATATATGGGACATACTTGTTGCTGCACAGTCACATAGCCTGAATCACATGATGTCAGTTTGAACAAGGCTATTTGCAGAGTCAATAACAATATACAGTTACTTATCAAGTAGGACTGTAGATGTGTTGCAAGTCTACATTTGCAGATTAATTCCAACTCCTCCTTAAAAATTAATCTTGAAAATGGCTTGGATTTCAAATTTGTAATGATGCCAACAATGTCATTGTCGCTGATTGTACTGTTACTTGCTGCCTCCACTGTGGTTAACAACAGGCTAGCTACCCAGTTCAGTAATAACATATAGTTAAAACAGACTTCTTTACTTCATATATCTGGAGTTTGGTCAAGAAGGGCATGACTGTTTCGTTCCACTTTTTCTACTGCTTGAACGCACAACCTGAATTGAACATGTCTCTGTTTTCAGAGGGTGAAAGGCATCAGGAATGGCAATGTTGCAAACAGTAGCTACCAGTTAGCAAAATAACAGAATCTAATCGCCACAACAATGTTGCCGTTCTTCACAATCGCCAAACGTGTCAACAATAACGCAAGCTGCATTTTTCAAAAATAAACTGGGGGGAAGCATAACGCCAAAGAGAACACGAGTGAACAAGATGCCATGTTGACAAATGCCCAGATTTTTATTCCAGCCTGACTACAACAGCTGATTTCACAGATTCGTTACTGCTAGCTGTCTGACGGAGGACTGACAGTGAAGTCAGTTGGTGTGTAGACTCTAAAATCAAACCTGTGAGTGGCTGTCAGTATGCAGGCTTCACTTAAACTAAACCACACAACTGCTAATTCCAATAACTAACATCTCCAACCACAGAGATTGAAGTAATTCACGTTGTAATAATGCTAAATTGACATGAATACTTTCTCTTGGAGGTGCATTCTAACAGTAACATAATTTACATTGTATATACGTGCAGAGGAATTAAGTCTCTCGCATGATTGACCGACCTGAATAAATATAAAATAAATAAATAAAGTATTATGTCATGTTAATGTTTGTGAACATCAACATATGTTCAGTCATTTAGCACTGCTAATCTCATACCTGCTCATACTTCTCCAGCTCAGAGTGATATATCTGGCGGATCTGAGCGAGCTTGGCTCTGTAGTCAGAGTGTTCGATGCTGCTGTCGGTGGGTGAGCCTCCAGCTGCTGCTGCAGCAGCAGCGGCGGCAGCTGATCCTCCACCCTTCTCCGGTCCTGACACACCCTCCGCTAACAGCATGTTGTCCAATCGCATGATCTGGGGATCTGGTGGGTCCTCTTCCTGCACACCTCGTATACTCAGCACTAGACAGGAAGAAAAAAAAAAAGAAAGAAAGAAAAAGAGAAAGCAAAACACTCAGGACTCAGACAGAAATGTTGGCACATTCTACAAAAATGAAAACACCTTTATAGGTACGAGTTGTTTACATATTTTTTGATATTTGACAGAGCAGGTATTTGCCTTTTGAGGAGAGGGCCAACACTGTGGGTTCAAGGGGTGCACGGGAAGAAGCTTTAATCAAGGCCAAAAATTCAAGGTGCAGCGCTGTCAAAACCCAGTCAAGTTTCTCCCACGAGTCGCCAATACCAGCACCTGGCTGATTTGTTAATGAGCCTGAACCTCCAGTAAATCAACAGCAGAGGGCAGTGTGGCCCCTTGATGGCAGGCTGCCACAGATGGGGACATGAGGCATGAGACCAGTAATGAGAGTGCATGTGCTGTCACTATGAGCCCCAGTGGCCATAAGTATAGTTATCAGTCGCTGCTCTCCACCACTGTATTATAGCAGGACCTCTGTCAGCCTGCAGCCGCACGCTCATCCCTCTCTTTCACACAAACACACAGCTTTACACATAGCACTCTCTTACTGAAAGTTTTACAACTACCTTTTCTTTACAGCCTCACATCGTCTTTAACGCTTGACTTAATTGTGCTTTATTGTTGTCTATTTTTTAATCTCCCTTGGAGAAACAAGATATTTAACGGGGTTAGACTGTTTACAAGCAAAAAATGAATATTATATGCAGAGAAAACAAATGTCACCTTAGTCTGTGGGAACATTTACAGATATCTTAATCAGGGAATAACCCTGTTGTGTTTGATGATTTGCGGACCTTCATGCTGGATTTTATGGGCGCAAATTAAGTAAAACAGCTATTTGCGACCATAATCCAGCATGAACGTCCGCAAATCATCAGACACAACAGGGTTATTCCCATTCTAATCCAATTCCATCATATATTTTCCTGTTAGCAATTCGGCCGGCGAATCGTTGTGAAAGGGTGTGGTCAGCTCGTCAAAGCTTACTGTAGCAACAATGTGTTCATGCCAAACTGGAAATTCTGTGAGCAGACCCACAGATTTCTCCATCTCGTCAGCTGCACTGAGTTAAATCCACGGCAAATCCATCAATCAATCCCATTAAATCCACACATTTCGGCATCGTCGTCCCTGCACTAGTTTTTGTCGCTCTCAGCTGACAGCGCTATTAGTGACACCTGCGCAGCAACGCGGCCAGGGGGCAGAGTAACACATCAAATGTGAAATAGTTTTAATATCTTGCCACCGTCCACGCGATATTTTATGGTGTGAAATCTCACACGATGAGCCAATCAGATTTGCGGAAAAAATGTAATTGGATTAGAATTATATTTTATAGACTCAATGATTCATTGATTAAAAGTACAAATAACAGACAGATGAATCAATAATTAAAATAAGATTTGCATCCCTAACTGACTGTGAGTTAGTGTCTTGGTTAATTAATGTTCAAAGAAGCATGTAAAGTACGGCATAACCTTAAAAAGTGTTGATTTTGTCCTTAAACACAAGATTAGCAATATTTATGCTAATTTTATACACATGGAAAGCAAAATAAAGACAATTCAAAGCAGCTAGGATTCTGAAAGAGAAGACCCCGACAGTATGGATGATGACATTATTAATCCCAGTGGAAACTGGGTGGCATTCGACACTTGTCCTCTTTAGGGATTAGACTAGATAGTCAAAGCACACTGTCAAAGGTTGAGTCAGGGGTGGGGGTGTTGGTTAACATTAACTCAGTCACTTCAAATACAGTCGTGTGAGAAAAACATTAAAAACCTTATGTTGGTCTCTCAGTTTCACGACCGAGAAAACAAGTTTGAATAAACGAGTACAGCTGTACTGTAGCCTGAAAGAAATGAGGACAAAAACAAGTTCCCAAGTGTGAAGAAGCAGATGAGCTTTCACCTTTTTTCCAAACTTCATTTGATAAATGAGTCTGTTCCACCACTTAAAGCTTCTCGTAGCAACATGTCCAACTTTCTCTCTTTCCCCCCTTTTTTCCTCTCGTTCCTTCCCGCCTGTTTCTTTCTCTGTGCTTAGGTATCCTCTCGCTTCGCGGCACATTCCTTTTCCGTTGCTCCCCCTTCTCAGGGCTCAGGCATGCAGCAGACCCAGCCGCCTGAACTAATGACCCTGATTCTCTCTCTCTCTTTTCTTTGCTTTCAGGTATTCAAGAACCATCTCTTCACCTCTTAGCCAGGTTAACCTGACTGACTGCTCCAGGACCCTCCATGTTTGTTCATGACTTGTTGAGTATAAATACTAATCTGGATGTTTTGCTTTTGCTCTGGTGGTTGGTACTTGAAGTAGAGGCAGCCTGCTGCAGACAACACAGATTGTCATAATGTGTGATGCCGGTTTTCAGCATCCATTCATAAATACATCTGACCTACAGTGAAGTGGGCAACTGTGGCTTTTGAATCTGCTCACCCCCTCTTTTTGCCCCCACTGCTCATTATGGCCCCCAGCTGTAGCCTAATGCCCCTACATTCCCCTAATTACTCCAATTAAGCCATGATTACCCACAATTGCACTCATGCACAGTCTAGTGCAGTAGTGTTATTACAACAGCTGCTGAGACGGGTTAAAATAATGCGTAAAACCTTCAAAACAAAACTGCACAATACGAACACAAGTAAAAAGGGAGCTGATTCTTGTAGTCACAACAACGAGTCCCTAAAATGAATAAAACCTGCAGTGTGCATGCTGGCTGGCTGCTTTACTCCAAAATTTAAGCAACATTTTCCTTTTCATCCACTGGCTCCCAACATAGACTGTGTGCTTGGAGCAGTTACAAAGAGAATAAAACTCAGAATGTTAAGTAATGATGCAAAAATTCACATCTTTTTTTTTTTTTCCTGACGTGAAACAGACTGCATTCACGTCTCTTGGAAATCACACCATTATGCACGCGTTACCACCCTAGCTGGGCTGCGTGGCACTGAGAGACAGAGCGAGTAACACATACTATGAAATATTCAGAGTATCCAGCTGGGTTTTCACTGCATACATAATCATTCTCATTTCTGCACAGCCAATGTGGAAATGGTGCGTTGTGCAGACACGATATGCAACCCATGAAGTGGTGCAGGTAAGGGTGAACTACCTAACCAGTGGTGTAGTGCTGTACATTAACGGTAATGCCTTCCACACACACACACAGGGACAGATAAGACTTAAACGCAGTCAGTATATCATTGCTCAGCTCAGAGCGCAAGCTTTATCCTTGTCTGTCTTTTTTTCCCTCGCTAGCATCCCCTTTTTTCCACTCTGTCTCCCCCCAGCACACATCCCCTCCCCCTCTCAGCACACCCTCACCCACCTCCTCCAGTGCGCCCCCCCCCCCCCCCCATCTCTCTGTTCTCCATTTCAGTCGAGTTCTCCATGTGAGCCGCAATCCCTCATGCTGTCAGCCCCCCCTCTCCCTCTCTCTGTAGACAGACAGGATTAGCATTTTAATTGCATCAGCTCCCTTGGGTATTCTCAGCCTTTCACTGGGAGGGAGCTAGGGAGCGAGAGAAGGATAGAGAAGGAAGAAAAAGAGAAAAAAGGTAAAGAGTGAGAGAATAGGTAGAAGGAGAACCAAGGAGAATTGTGGAGGAGAGCCACAGGAGAAGATATGTGTGCGAGAGGAAGAGAGGCTACAGAAATATATAGGATCCAGAGCAAGAGACGTGCCAGAGAGCGAGTAAGCCAGAGAGAGAAAAGATAGGACTGAAAACATCACTTTCCTTTCATTACAGAAATAATTCACATAAAGAGAACGGGCCAAAGAAGGATGGTTTTACAATGAAAATATGCTACATAAATATGCAAATTTAGCTCAGAAAACTCTGCAAAGGAAATTCTGAGCTTCAGCTCCACACATATAATAGGTTCTGTACCTTCAGGACTTAAATTGAGAACAAGATGCAGAGAAGGTGAACTGAAGCCAATGTACTTACAGCCCCGGTAAAAAAAAATAAATTATTGGCACTTGATGGAGTTTCAGCAAGTGCATAATTCAGAATATCTTCATAAATACAAAAGAACCATTTTTGTGTAATTAGAATAATTAATACAATGTCCAAAGTTATTTAACAAGAGCAACAACATGAAAAAGCATTCAACCACCGAAACAAAAAATGCAAACAAAATGTACACTGGACACTGTTATTGGCACCTGTTGGATGACTTTATATTAGTTTCTTAAATACAACACAAAGCAAATAAAGCCAGCTGTACACTACTTGGTGATGCAACAGGGCTGTCTACACTGATATCACTGATGACATTCCCCGTGCTGTAACCTGTGGGGTTAAGCAAAAACTATAGGCTGTTAACGCAGAGCATTGCCATGTCAAGATATATAAACAAATAATAATGCCCTGACGGTGACGCAGGTTGACAGCTGGTACATACAACTGTCTAGGTTACAAATATTAAGTTTCTAGTCATTTCTGGCCTCGTCTTGTGGCAGGAATTCATCGTAATGCTGGTATGACACCCTGATGCCACTGTTGTGCAGTGTGTTGTTGGTGCCTCCCATTGGCTGCCACCCCCTGGCGGCCAACGCAGGAACTACCAAAATTCACCAATGTGTAGACAGCCATAAACAAATCTGTGTTACAGCAAGATCTTTGAGCATGTACGAGGTCTCTTAGATAATAAACCGACCCTTTTATTATTTTTTTTTAACTATATGGATTTGAATGACATGCGATTACACCAATCATGCTTGAACCCTCGTGCGCATGCGTGAGTTTTTTCACGCGTGTCGGTGACGTCATTTCCCTGTGGGCAGGCCTTGAGTGAGATGTGGTCCCGCCCTCTCGGCTGAATTCCTTTGTTTCACACGCTGCTCGAGACGGCGCGCGTTGCTTTATCAAAATTTTTTCTGGACCTGTGAGGAATATCCGAGTGGACACTATTCGAGAAATTAAAATGGTTTTCTGTGAAAAGTTTAACGGCTGATGAGAGATTATGGGGTGTTTCTGTCGGTGTAAGGACTTCCCACGGAGCGGGACGTCCTGCAGCGCTTCCAGGCGCTGTCGTCGGCCTGTTTCGAGCTTAAAACATCCTAATTTAAGGCTTAATTCACCCAGGACATCGTGAGAGAACAGAGAAGATTCAGAAGAGGCCGGCATGAGGAATTTATGCGGACATTCCACTGTTTAAGGACATTTTTTTAATGAAAGACGTACGCGCAAATTCGCCGAGTCGTTTCCGTGACGACTCGGCAAATCTGTGTGCGCCGCGACAGGAAAAACACCTCCGTGTTGAAAACCATTTGTAGAATTCAGGCGGCTTAATGGCTTTCAACAAGTGAGTAACTGAGAAATTGTTTAACAGCTTGGGCATGTTCCAACTTGCCCGTTAAGATTTCCAACGGAGGTGTTTTTCCTGCCGCGACCCCCCGCGGTCGGGTCCAGCCCGACATGCGACTCTGCCCGCACGTTCTTTCATTACAAAATGACCGTTAACAATGGAATGTCCGAATAAACTCCTCATGCCGACTTCTTCTGAAAGTTCTCTGTTCTCTGACGACTTACTGCGTCAACAGAGCCTGAAATGTGGAAGTTTTCAACTTGAAACGGCGAGACGCTGCCGCCTCGAAGCGCAGATCGCCGTCAGGCGCCGTGGACCGTCCTTAAAGCGACACTACCAGACCAAAATCTCTCATCAGCCGTTAAAATTTTTACCGAAAACCAGCTGAATTTATTGAATGGTGTCCACTCAGTTGTGCCTTACAGTTTTGAAAAAAATTTTATCAAACAAAGCAACAGTCTCTGAGCCATTCCTAAACAATGAAAAAAAATCGACGAGCGGGTGGACGACTCCTCACTCAAAGACTGCCCACAGGCGAATGACGTAACCGACAGGCGTGAAAAAACTCTCGCATGCCCACGAGGGTTCAAGCATGTCTGATGTAATCACACGTGATTCAAATCCATATGTTTTTGAAAAAATAATAAGGTCGGATACTTTTCTAATAGACCTCGTATGCTGTAACTCCAATAGGATAATATGCGATGGTTAAATGGGGTGAGTTAGAGACGGATGGTTCCATTGTTGAAAACCAGAACAGGAGTAGCCAAAACAATAATGATGGTGTGGGGGATTCAGCAAAAGTTTTGGAAAAAAATAGCTGCACAATTTGAAAAGACCAGTACTTGCATATCTCCTATTCTGTCTGTTAAAATGATGGTGTCCAGAAAACACACAGACACCAGAGTGGCCATAGAAAGACAAAAATAAATAAATACAGCGGCCAAAATGCGTATTGTGTGCGCACAACATACAGTTCCCAAGGTGCAGTTAAATCATCCACACAAAATAAATTATTCAATAATTTTGGAAGTGCAAACAACCAAGACATTTGTTCCTATATTTGGTGAAAAGCTGGTTTGTTGTGCTGGTGTTCTCATGCATCTCGCTCAGCAAATAAAAATATATTCTGTACTCAACAATAACAATAACAATGTCTTTAATTCAGTGTTATTTGCACTCCAAACTTAACATGTTCTCTTGCGCACTCAAAAACACAGAGCAGACATACACCTATTATGTGTACACGAACCAGTCAAACACAGGAACTAATTAATCAACCCGTGGGAACAAATTGCACCTTGTGTGCACAAAGTGGGATTTAGAGCTAAAAATGTAGTACAAACTGGCCTCAACATATATTTTATTCTCTTTCCCACTCCATTGCTTTGCACTGACCATTGAGACTATAACATGCTGCACAGATCTGCAGGGTTCCTACAGCTTCAGGAAATCATAGATTGAAGATTTTATAAGATTTTTCTAACTAGTGCAGTGCCTGTAGGAAATTTGTATTCTGATCGAAAATTGGGAGCTTAAGTAGATTTTTCATGGACAGCCGTATGAGGCTGTGTTTGAAGGTGAGATGTACAAAGAGGTCTACTTAGTCTTACATAGTTTTAACAGACAAAGTGTATGTTTGTCAAGACATGGTTGACATTGAGATACAAAGAGACACGCAAATAGTTATTTTAAGATAAAGTTTGACATTTATCAAACATGGTCAGACATATATACACACATAGGAATACATGAAGGAATAAACACAGTTAGTGTACATGAAGCACAAACATATGGATGTGAATACAGTAGTTATTGATAATGTGAGTCAGGGACAATTAGGTTTGTGAAATGTGTGGACTGATATGTGAGCCACGTGGGAGCCGATGACTTACACTGTAACATTTTACGTAGAAATAATCTAAATTCTGATCCAATACAAACATTCAAAAGCCACTTGGGACAAATTAATGATATTTGATCGACATGTGGAGTTGATAATAAGCACTTTTTATGTCATGTAGGTCTATGTTTTGATTGACATGTTACATTATATTATTATATGAATATAGTATTTAATATTGTTTTCAAAAATCAGCTTATTATCATTTATATGAAAATAAAAAGATTCCTATTAAACAGGTTACTGGAAGAGACTCAGACAAAATTAAACAGAACATTTAGAATATTTAAAATAGCAAATCCTCAGTACCCCACCTCATGAACACAGTTTATTTAAACTTGAACTCACATCAAATATAAAATTATATTCAAACAAAAAAAAAAAAAACTTTTTGTGACTGCTTCGGTGATTGCAGCTGAAAACAAACCATACACCATTTATCCGTGTGAAATTATGTTGTGTATATATTAAACGGAGGTCCCCGTCAGTGGCCAAATCCTGCAGTATCACGGAGAGCTCAAACAAGACTACATTCTCCTATTTGTTGTTTTTATTAAAAACGGATTTTAGCTAACATCTCCTCAGTGTTGTCAAGTTAAACTCAATTGCAAGGAACACTGACAGCATGCCTTTCACAGTAAAAGTATTTGCTGGGATGCTGGTATTAAATGTTTTGTTGTGAAATGGTGCAAGCAACATGAACTATCTAATGTTATTTAACTTTCTACCAATAACATCAGCGAGCCACACAGAATATCATTTAAAACAACTGTGAAAAGAACATGTTTGTTTAACTGACTGCTGTTCTCAAAAGTCATTGTCCTGTTGTCTGCTTTCTCACATTGCCCTGACAATGAAGCTGCAGCTCTGGGTCAGAGTTAGCTTTCAGTCATGAGACGCCATGGAGGGTGAGACATCGTTCCATGCGCAAGCCATATCCGAAAGGGAAAAACAACCCTCAATATAAATGACTCAGGGATAGGGGCAAATTTGCTGAAATATTAATTGTAACATGCACCGTGTACCAAGTGCGTAGGTTTGGTCTCAGCTTTGGTAGGGACAATACCACCACCCCCCCCCACCCCCCTGCTCACCACCATCACCCCCTAACCCACTCATACCATTAGACGCACAAGTACAGCATAATACATAACATATGATGACATAATGCTGAATAATTTAACACTTTATTTACAATATTAAGTGTGTAGGCAAACAAACAAATAGCTTAAATAACAAAATTGCACCCAAAATCACGAATCTATTCTATAGGCCTACACCTGAGAGAACAAGACAACAACAAAAAAAAAATACTTGTGGAGCTAACAAAAAAAAAAAAAAAGTTTTTGCAAACAAGATGTATAATCTATTCTCTTCATCAATAATGCAGTTGTAGGTATCTGGCAACCTAATTTGCCAAAAAAAAAAAAAAAAGGGATTTCCAATGATATATATGGTGTATTACGGTAAACGTAAGCCTGTGATGTCATAACGCAGAGGAAAAACACGGAAGTTTCACACTAGTGCGCCGCTGATTCTCATTACCGTAAGTTCTCATGTAAGCCCTCACTCTGAAAAATTTCAACACTGACAGCAAGCCAAGAACCCGTGCTTTCCAACAGTATGCTATATGTTGCATATATTACAGTAAAGTGCGTTCGGTGACTTTTGAAACGAGGGAAAAGTATGAAAAAGAGCGCAAAAGTGACAGAAAAGTACATAGACAGACAGCAAACATAAATGTAGTATTTTTTGAGGAAAAGGCAGGGTATTAGTGTCATTTGTGAAGGTGTGTGCAGTTTATTTTAAGTGTGCAGCATTGTTCGCAACCCCTCCCCCCCGCCCTTCTTGTTTTTCTGCACCGGAGCAGTGTTGCCAGATATGAAATATGAAACTATCGTACCAAAACCTCAAAATTATCATATTTTGGGAGAAATTATCGTACACAAACAAAACGCTTACAACGTAGCTATTTTAGCGTTTTTTTTTAATTTACAAAGAATTTTATGTCACATTTTTAAACAGTAATTATAGTAATGGGGAAACTATGGCACAAAAAGAACACAAATGGACAAGCAAGACTGTGAAGTAACACAAACATGTGTTAATTACCAGACTAGAAAGAGTCGAATTCAACCTCGAGGTCGCTGTCGTCATCCGATGCCATGGCCACTTGTGCAGATTTTGTTGAACACAGAAAAAATGTTGACACCTCCATAAGGAAATTGAACTTTTTTATTTTTCTTGTATATCTCTTTGCTCTTGTGTTTTGTTCGTTTGTTATTGCATTTGTTGAAATACAGTTTCGAAAAAAAAAAAAAAAAAAAGATGTTGGTTGGGGAATCTTCCTGTCCTGTCCTGCAGAGATTGGATGGGAACTCATTAGTTTGTATGGAGAGGGGGCGGGCTTTCAAATGACTGTCCCGGCAGCCCAAAGCCAGCAGCAGCCCTGTGTGTGGTGTGTCTTTGATGCCGCCTGAGTGCAACGCCTGCAAAATGATTCTTGGGTGTCAGAGAGAGATGCGTGTTTGGGCAACCAACTGAAATTATCGTACATATTGGGTTTTTTCCCATTATAGATCGTACATCGTACAGATGGCAAAACTATCGTACAAATACGATAATTATCGTACATCTGGCAACACTGCACCGGAGCCACCCATCCTCTGCGCTCCGGGACCTCCCACTTTACAAATTAAGCACTGCCTGCCACGAGATGCGCTTTGTTTACGTCCATGTGAGAAGAATGTGAGCCAATGAAATTGCAACATGGGTAACCCTGTCATTCTGGCACGTCGAAAACACAAAACGTGACGACTAAAATTAGAGTATCGAGTTCGCAAAAAAATAGTGAATGATTTTGTTATATAAACAAAAATGCTAAATATTGGTAGGGACTATTTTGCCATCCCAAAATATTGGTTGTGACTTGTCCCTATGGTCCATATGCAAACCTACGCCCCTGCCGTGTACACTGGTTTAACTAACGCTGCAAAATCTTCAATGCAAAGCCAGTTTTCCTCAATATTAGCCATACACATGTTATCATATATTTCATATATTATGTCTAGCTCGTTGGAAGTGTCTCTGCTCCGAGCATTCCGGCAACAAACAAAATATATTTCTTGGTTCCGCTTATCGTACTTAATGGAGCGTTGCAAGAAGCTTTCACTGAATTATAAATGTAATAAATATTTCCATATTTTTAAAGATTTTTTTTTAAGCTGCAATGCCAGAAGAAAACATCAATAAAATGCTACTTTCCATGCCTTGACATTTTTAAGACTTCTGAAAGACTGATTTATGACATTTTAATATAAATTAAGGCCTTATTTTTAAATGAACAAATTCAATGACTTTTAAGACATTTAAAGGATCTATGGAAACCCTGTCCGAGGCCCCCCTCCTCGTTTCAGACTATTCAGTACTTTAACGTTTCCCATAATCCCCCTGGCGGCCTCCTGCACTTCCCAGAATGCACTGCAGCACCAGGAGAGTTCCAGCGTCTCACAGCGCATGTAAACAATGGCTAGCGAGGATGTGGATGACGATCCAGCAAGTTCACGGGCGATTATGATGATGACACGTTCTCCCAAGTTGAGAATCAATCAATCAATCAATCAATCAACATTTATTTATAAAGCGCTTCACAGCACCGACTGGTGTCCAAAGTGCTTAACATTAAAAACACAAATTTACAAATAAAACACATATAAAATAAAATTTTAAAACAACACATAAACAAGAACATAAAAATAACAGAACATGTCACCTCCCCACTAAGTGTTAATAGCCAGTTTAAATAAATAAGTCTTCAACTTAGATTTAAAAAGTGCTAGGTCAGGAATAGTACGTAACTCAAGAGGTAGCTCATTCCACAGTCTCGGGCCAGCTACCGTGAAAGCATGATCACCCCAGCGTTTATATCTTGACCTTGGAACATCTAAGTAAAGCTGGCCAGACGCCCTTAATGTCCTACTGTAGGTGCGCAAAGTTAAAATTTCAGACAAGTGGGGAGGTGCAAGGCCATAAATAGCTTTAAAAACAAACGTTAAAATTTTAAAATCAATTCTAAAATGAACTGGAAGCCAGTGGAGTGAGTACAGGACGGACGTAATATGCTCACGTCTAAAAGTGTTTGTCAAAAGACGAGCAGCAGCATTCTGCACCAACTGGAGACGTGCAAGAGACGACTGATTAATGCCCGAATAAAGTGCATTACAATAATCAAGTATGGAGCTGATGAAAGCATGAATGTCTCAAAATCACATCTACTGAGAAAGTGCTTTATTTTAGCCAAAAGGCGAAGTTGGAAAAAACTAGCTTTGACAACAGAATTTATCTGTTGATCGAACCTCAAACGGAAGGTTAAGTAAAGGAGGTGTAACACCTGTGATGGACTTTTACTGTGCCCCGATGTTGTCTTGTTGTCCATAATTCACGAGATTTGTTT
Organism: Thalassophryne amazonica; assembly: GCF_902500255.1. Taxonomy (NCBI): domain Eukaryota; kingdom Metazoa; phylum Chordata; class Actinopteri; order Batrachoidiformes; family Batrachoididae; genus Thalassophryne; species Thalassophryne amazonica. Next base: position 19,910,202 of record NC_047118.1, read on the forward strand.
ACATTGTGCCCTGAACTGGTGTTGCAGACCAAACAGCTCCCCCTAAAAATTGGTCCACCTTGCCTTCACTGAGCATGCATCATTTGGGACCATAGCAGCTCGTCTGAGACTGAGTCTTTTCACCCAAAGCGATCAAAGGGATTAATGTGATTATTAACCATCAGGTGACAAGGTAAAACCTCTTAAATCGTTCCAAAGTCAGTTTTAAGCAGAAACGGGGCCATTTTAAGCAGAAATGAGGCGATAATCAGAGTCGCTACTAGGCATGGGCCGGTATGAGCTATGAGGTATGATAACAGTGGGCAAAAATTCACGGTATTATGTATAGCTTTAAAATGTGCTTTATGGCTATTTGCATATGAAGCGCGCGTGATTCAGGCGCACTAACTGACGCGATGTCTACCGCTACGAGCACTATACCACTGATAACTTTAGAGAAAATACCAAAATAATAGTCACTCTTTTAGACATGTAGCATCTGCCCCGTGGGAAACATGACTTACTTGCTTAGGCTGGCTTAGGTTTAGACCGCCTCCGCTCTGCCTGTCAAGAATTCTCATAACCCGCTCATACCATAGGGACGATATAACGGAAAATTTTAGTGGTTTTGATACCGTGGCTTTTTCATACCGCGGTATACCATGAAACCAGTTATCGGCCCATGTCTAGTCACTACTGATGCTTTGAAATGATGGAGGCGCAGTGAACGCAGCAGCAGCTCGGCTGGCTGCTGCTCTCTGATCGCTTCCTCTGTCTTTTATTATGAAATAATGCTGAATTTATGTGGAAATGATTGTTGTACAAAAGCTTTAGATTTCTGTCGCTGAGACAGATGATGACTGGAGTCCAGTTTTAAGCAGAAACTGTGATAATTGGTGAACCGTTGCTGATGCATAAAAATGATGCATGCGAAGTGAAGGCGGGGGGGTTTAGGGGGGACAGTTCGGTTGGCAACACAGGATCTCTATTCAAACTGACCTCTCGTGAGATTCACAACTCCCTGTGAGATGCCGGAACTCTGCTGGCGCCGCGGTGCATTCTGGGAAGCGCAGGGGGCCGCCAGGGGGATAATGGGAAACGTTGAAGTACTGCATATAAACCTTAGAATCCCGGTTTAGTCTGCAATGCTATCAAGACTGTTCACTGTTATAAAACCATTGCCACTACTGCCACTTCTAGGACAAGGGGCTGAGAAGACAACCTGGAGTAGTGCTACCATATGTTGTACACTAAACCAAGTCAGGCTCCATGGGCAAAGGCCAAAGAGAATACACCACTATTGCGAGAAAGTCACAATAAGCACAGACTTATGTTTACAAAAACCTTTGTAGATAAGCCACACTCTTCCTGGGATAATGATTTATGGACACATGAAACCAAAATAGAGCTCTCTGGAAATTTAGTGCATCACCTTGTTCATAGGCAACAAAATGAAGTGCATAAGGAAAAGAATACCTGAGCTACGGTAAAATATGGTGGAGCTGTCATGCTGTGGGGCTGGTTTGCTGCCTCTGATCCTGGTACTGGCATTAAATGTATCAAAGGAATAACAAAATCACAGAATTGCCAAGGCCTTGGAGAACCAAATGTGTTGCCCAGTATCAGAACAGTTTTCAGTGAAAATCTTGGGTCTGTCACCAGAACAATGGCCCAAAGCATATATCCAAAACACAAAAGAATGATTGAAAGGAAAGGATGGTCTGCTTTAAACTAGCCAGCAATGAGTCCTGACCTAAATCCCATTCAAAGCCTTTGGAGAGAGGTGAAATCTGTCAATGGAAATACGACTCCTGGAAACCTAAAAGAATTTGAACACATAAAAATGAAGGAGTGGTAGAAACTGCCCCAGACGGGTGCAAGAACCTTCTCAATGGCTACGAGAAACACTTTAGAAGAAAATGGCATTCCGATTTTTATTTATTTATTTATTTGTTTGTTTATTTATATTTTGCCAATGGCGATATATGAATATCTTGCAGGATTTTTCAGGATACACTGAAAACGGCTGAAAACCCTATCTATATGCCAGGCCTGTATGTGGTGCTGTAACCATTCCACTGTGGAAAAACAGAAAACGAAGAAGACGGATGTAAACAGCTAGTCAACATAGCAGCAGAAGCTATAACTTTTGCAGAGCGGCACACTGCGTAAAATAAAACCATTTAAGAGAAAGAGGCTCCCTGCTGGTAATCTTAAATAGATTTATTGCATATTTAAAGTAGTGTGTTTGTGTACAAAAAAACATGGTGCTGTGGGTTACACAGCCCGCCACAGCCCGTGGAAAACGGCTAACAGAAGATCCCCTTGTTTTGGAAGTTTGGTACCTTGTAGTCATGTCCGTATCACAAACATTAGCCACCTACCATGTCACTGACTTTCATTGTAAAAGTCTTTGCTGTGTTGTGCACATAATTTCCATTAGGATACCTTTATTATGAAGGACACTAAATAAGGTTGCAGCATCACTGTTATAAGTAAATTTTGCCACCTCAGCATCAGAAACGGGACATTAGCTATGTTGGCAAGAGCAGGTTGTTAATAAAATTATGTAGCATCGACTGATAAATGACGGCTTTTATTAACAAGCATTCGTGTGCTACATGATGCCATTTCAGTAGAATATGGGTTGCGGGGTGTTATTTATATATTTTAAGGCTCTGGTGAATAAAATGTTTCCCCAGCCTAGTTGTTTAACTGCATAAAGCCTAAATTAAAAATGACTAATTGCTCTTATGGAATTTTGCCAAATGGAAGGTGTATTTGAACTGCAAATTCAACATAAAATCTTTGTACCCCATTCTTTTACAAGGTGTTTTTTTGTGGAGAACTGTGTACTTAATGAGGGCAATCCATATGTCCATTTGTTCTTTAAGCAGCTCACACTAATCAGCGTCTGTTTGGGTAGTTCACTGAAGGCCTGTTAGACACAGCCACCTCCCCACACAAACACGCAAACATACACAATAAGGTACACATTCACAGTCAACTGAGTGTGGTGTGACTAAAGTGTGAATTAGAAAAGTCACACCTTGGGTAAACGCCACACTTCAGTCCAACACATCATTAATCAGCCCTTAATTAACTAAAGAAAGACTTGGACACCTCAATGATGACAATGTGTACCCTCCTTAAATAATCACACACAAGTACACTGTGTCATACAAACAAAAACACTTACCAGCGGCACATCAATTTATGCTGTCACTTTATCTACACCAATAAAACAATACAGTTTAGCCAACAGGGATGTCCCGATCAGGTTTGTGTGTGTGTGTGTGTGTGTGTGTGTGTGTGTGTGTGTGTGTGTGTGTGTGTGTGTGTGTGTGTGTGTGTGTGTGTGTGTGTTTGTTTTTTTTTTGCTGCGGCGGTCCAGAACTGATCTGAGTCATTTCATATGCAGTATCAGCTTATACAGTGTTGGGATCAGATATTTTAATTTTCCTAGCTATTACACTTGCATAGGGCCCATTGCCAGCACATTTAAGTCAATACAATGCTGGACAATTGAACAGGACAGCATTTCATAAAAACACCAAAACAAAACTACCATAACCCTCTGGTGTAGATGTACATGCCAGCGAGTATATATGTACCTTTTGTCATGTTTTTTCTTAATAGATCAGTGAGGGAACCTCATTCAACCACTTCGTGAAACAACACATTCTAATCTGTAAAGTGGATCTCTTCTCTTGATGGTTTTCGACTCATAGCCAATCACAGAGACCAGAAAAAGTCATACAGGTTGTCTTCCCTTACTGCCTGCTGCGAGAAGCTGCACTCCGGTTGGAGAATCTGATGGTGGCATATCCTAAAGCAAATGCACCAGTAGAGCTTCATCAACTCTAAAAGACTGGCTGTGTCGACATGAAAACACTTTATTTTCCATTTAGTCTTCGAGACAAATCCCAAATGGATTTTATTCATCAAAATAGGAATTATATAACAAGAGCAGTAGACAGCAGACATTATTTTACAAATATATGGTTTGGAAATGTTCCAGATCTCTGCCATATAGATCCCAGCAGGGGATCCTGCTGCACTGCATGATGCATATTTTATTAATTTATTATCCATTATTTCAAAATATTTTTCATATATTACACTACCTTTTTGACCTGAAGACTTTGATAAACCCATTTCTTACACCAAAAGATTTCGTCCATATGAATAAAAATGTGTATTCAGCTCCCTTGCCCAAATATGCAAAGCGCTAAAACACTTTTCATATTTTCAGCACACACACACACACATCTTCAACCACTTAGTCCAATTAAGGTAGGTGGGGGGTTGGAGCCAATCCCAGCAGTCATAGAGCGCGATAGAACCAAATTTTATATATATAACATGTATATATAATTTATATATGTATGTACGAGGTCTGTTAGAAAAGTATCCAACCTTTTTATTTTTTGCAAAACTATATGGATTTGAATCATGTGCGCTTGCATCAGCCAAGCTTGAACCTTCGTGCGCATGCGTGAGTTTTTTCACGCCTGTCGGTTGCGTTATTCGCCTGTGGGCAGGCTTTGAGTGAGCACTGGTCCATCCCTCTCGTTAGATTTTCATTGTCAGGAAAATGTCTGAACGGCTGGAGCAGCACTGAATCAAATTTTTCAAGAAACTGTGTGAGACAGCCAGGTGGAAACCATCTGGAAAATTCAGATGGCTTTCAGTGAAAATCATATGGGCATCACACAGATTAAGGAGCATTACAACCGGATTAAAGACGGCCCACAGCGGCTAAGGGCACGCCGCGCTTCGAGGGGCCATCGACAGGCTGAAATGACCGGATCATTTCCCAAGTGAAGGCTGTGTTGATCCGGGACGTCGTGTGACTACCAGAGAAATGGCAGAAAAGGAGAACATCAGCCATTTTTCATCAGATTCCACTGTTACAGGAGATTTTGTAATGAAAGACGTGCAGAGGCATTCGCGCGTCGGGACGAAGCCGCAATGGCGGAGAACAAAAGCAAGTCCGTGTTGGAAGTCTCACAGGACATGTGACATGCCCAGGTCTTCCACCATTCAGAAGGTTCAGACGGCTTTCGTTGGCTTTTTAGTTGAATGAGTGTCCGAGAAATTGTGGAGAGCTGGGCATGTCACAACATGTCCTGTGAGACTTCCAACACGGACTTGCTTTTGTTCTCCGCCATTGCAGCTTCGTCCCAACGCGCGAATGCCTCCGCACGTGTTTCATTACAAAATCTCCTGTTAACAGTGGAATCTGACGAAAAATGGCTGATGTCCACCTTTTCTGCCATTTCTCTGGTAGTCACACGACGTCCCGGATCAACACAGCCTTCACTTTGGAAATGATCTGGTCATTTCAGCCTGACGATGGCCGCTCGAAGTGCGGCGCGCCCTCAGCCGCTGTGGGCCGTCTTTAATCCGGTTGTAATGCTCCTTAATCTGTGTGATGCCCATAGGATTTTCACCGAAAGCCATCTGAATTTTCCGAATGGTTTCCACCTGGCTGTCTCACACAGTTTCTTGAAAAATTTGATGCAGCGCTGCTCCAGCCGTTCAGACATTTTCCTGACAATAAAAATCAGACGAGGGGGGTGGACCACTGCTCACACAAAGCCTGCTCACAGGCGAATGACGCAACCGACAGGCGTGAAAAAACTCACGCATGTGCACGAAGGTTCAAGCTTGGCTGATGCAAGCACACGATTCAAATCCATATAGTTTTTGTAAAAAATAAAAAGGTGGGATACTTTTCTAAACAGACCTCGTATATATATATATATATATATATATATATATATATATATATATACATATGTGTGTGTGTGTGGAGGAATTCCTCTGCACACATATACGTGCGGAGGAATTTGCGCGTCGGGACGGAGCCGCTAATGCCGGACAACAAAAAGCAACGCCATGATGAAGCCTCACAGGACATGTTGTGGCATGTCCAGCTCGTCCACAATTTCTCGGATAGTCACATGACTGAAAAGCCACAGAAAGCCGTCTGAATCTTCCGAATGGTGCAAGAGCTGGGCATGTTACAACATGTCCTGTGAGACCAACACAGAGGTGCTTTTGTCCCGCGCCATTAGCGGCTCCGTGGCGAATTCCTCTGCTCCTCTTTCCATGACAAAAACTCCTGTAACAGTGGAATGTGCCGAAAAAGTGCTATGTCCACATCTTTTGCCATTTCTCTGGTAGTCAGACGATGTCCCGGATCAACACAGCGTTCACTTTGGAAATGATCTGGTCGTTTCAGCCTGTCGATTGCCGCTCGGAGCGCGGCGCGCCCTCCGCCATTGTGCGCCATCTTTAAACCAGTTGTAACACTCCTTAATCTGTGTGATCCCCATAGAATTGTCCCTGAAAGCCATCTGAATCTTCCGAATGGTTTCCACCTGGCTGTCTCTCACAGTTTCTGGAAAAATTTGATGCAGCAAAGCTCCAAATCGTTCAGACATTTTCCCCGAGGGGGAAGGGGTGTAACGATACACAAAAATCACGGTTCAATACGTACCTCAGTTTTGAGGACACGGCTCAGTTCATTTTCGATTTTGCAAATCCGACGAGGGGGGTGGACCACTGCCCATTCAAAGCGTGCTCACAGGTGAATGATGCAACCGACAGGCGTGAAAAAACTCACGCATGCACACGAAGGTTCAAGCTTGGCTGATGCAAGCGCACGTGATTCAAATCCATATAGTTTTTGCAAAAAATAAAAAGGTCAGATAGTTTTCTAACAGACCTCATATATATATATATATATATATATATATACACTCAACAAAAATATAAACGCAACACTTTTGGTTTTGCTCCCATTTTGTGTGAGATGAACTCAAAGATCTAAAACTTTTTCCACATACACAATATCACCATTTCCCTCAAATATTGTTCACAAACCAGTCTAAATCTGTGATAGTGAGCACTTCTCCTTTGCTGAGATAATCCATCCCACCTCACAGGTGTGCCATATCAAGATGCTGATTAGACACCATGATTAGTGCACAGGTGTGCCTTAGACTGTCCATAATAAAAGGCCACTCTGAAAGGTGCAGTTCTGTTTTATTGGGGGGGATACCAGTCAGTATCTGGTGTGACCACCATTTGCCTCATGCAGTGCAACACATCTCCTTCGCATAGAGTTGATCAGGTTGTCAATTGTGGCCTGTGGAATGTTGGTCCACTCCTCTTCAATGGCTGTGCGAAGTTGCTGGATATTGGCAGGAACTGGTACACGCTGTCGTATACGCCGGTCCAGAGCATCCCAAACATGCTCAATGGGTGACATGTCCGGTGAGTATGCCGGCCATGCAAGAACTGGGACATTTTCAGCTTCCAAGAATTGTGTACAGATCCTTGCAACATGGGGCCGTGCATTATCCTGCTGCAACATGAGGTGATGTTCTTGGATGGCACAACAATGGGCCTCAGGATCTCGTCACGGTATCTCTGTGCATTCAGAATGCCATCAATAAAATGCACCTGTGTTCTTCGTCCATAACAGACACCTGCCCATACCATAACCCCACCGCCACCACGGGCCACTCGATCCACAACATTGACATCAGAAAACCGCTCACCCACACGACACCACACACGCTGTCTGCCATCTGCCCTGAACAGTGTGAACAGTCATCCGTGAAGAGAACACCTCTCCAACGTGCCAAACGCCAGCGAATGTGAGCATTTCCCACTCAAGTCGGTTACGATGACGAACTGGAGTCAGGTCGAGACCCCGATGAGGACGCCGAGCATGCAGATGAGCTTCCCTGAGACGGTTTCTGACAGTTTGTGCAGAAAGTCTTTGGTTATGCAAACCGATTGTTTCAGCAGCTGTCCGAGTGGCTGGTCTCAGACGATCTTGGAGGTGAACATGCTGGATGTGGAGGTCCTGGGCTGGTGTGGTTACACGTGGTCTGCGGTTGTGAGGCTGGTTGGATGTACTGCCAAATTCTCTGAAACGCCTTTGGAGACGGCTTATGGTAGAGAAATGAACATTCAATACACGAGCAACAGCTCTGGTTGACATTCCTGCTGTCAGCATGCCAATTGCACGCTCCCTCAAACGTTGCGACATCTGTGGCATTGTGCTGTGTGATAAAACTGCACCTTTCAGAGTGGCCTTTTATTGTGGGCAGTCTAAGGCACACCTGTGCACTAATCATGGTGTCTAATCAGCATCTTGATATGGCACACCTGTGAGGTGGGATGGATTATCTCAGCAAAGGAGAAGTGCTCACTATCACAGGTTTAGACTGGTTTGTGAACAATATTTGAGGGACATGGTGATATTGTGTATGTGGAAAAAGTTTTAGATCTTTGAATTCATCTCATACAAAATGGGAGCAAAACCAAAAGTGTTGCGTTTATATTTTTGTTGAGTATATATATATATATATATATATATATATATATATATATGTGTGTGTGTGTGTGTGTGTGTGTGTGTGTGTGTGTGTGTGTGTGTTTCACATTCACAAAGCTGAGATTGTTCTGAACATACTGGTGAGCAACACATGGGTATTATACTTAAAGAAAAATATGTTCAAAGGGTAATTACTAAAGTATGGGAAAACCAAGAAAATGCCCTAGGACCCAAGAGGCCTAAAGCCAAGTTGCTCTTTAATGTTTTTTTTAATCAATCTATTTATATTTTTTACAAAATAAAGTGATTTCAGTGCAGAAGGTTCCTGGTTCAAACTCCACCCCTGCCACATTTCTCAATGAAATGTGGAGTTGCATCAGGAAGGGCCTCCAGCATAAAACGTACGGCAATTCAACATGCAGATCCACCTCAGATTTGCTGTGGCGACCCAAGTGCAAAACAAGGGAGCAGCCGAAGAGACTTATTAAAGTAAATAAACACAATTCTAATGCAGTATGGCTCTTGTCAATTCCATTAATGTAGATTGTAATAATAAAACTCAGAGTACTATTGACAGAACAACATGGATGAAAGACGTCTATTTTTAGTTGTTAAAAAATCAATAATAACAAGAAAAAGTATTTAACATATGCCATCCAAAGTGGGTCTTCACTCACTGAACCCCTCACTCTTCTGGCTATGGGAGCCTCTTAAGCCCGGTTCACACGGCAAGACAATTAGGCCGATATCGGACTTGATCTTCGCCTTCCGACAATCTTAAGGATGTCCCGACAATCATGATGACGCTAAAGATAATCTTATCAAATATTCCTGTCGTGTGTGGTGTGTTAAAGCAGTCTGATCACCTTGGAACGATGTCAAGGGCGCTCCGATCACAAATCGAGGATATTCAACATGTTGGATTGTCTTGGCCCGATATCGCAGTGTGTGTGGTGTCTTCCAACCACAAAGGAGCACGCAGCCTGCTGAATGTGACGTGCAGCCAATCAGAAAGCGAGGTGACAGACGCATAGAGCCAAATCTAAAATCAAAACAGCTGTTACGGCTTACCAGAAGTCTGGTGGTCACACTGTCTCCACTCCTTTAAAGAACGCCTTTTCTTTTTCTTTGTGTATCTTTTTTTTCCCTCTGTTGTAAATAGTCCACAAAGAATATCCGTTTGTTTACTCTGAAGTCACGTTTAATCTCGAGAGATTTTGCAAGATTTCCTGTCTGACCTGGGAATGTTCATGTGTGAAATATGTTCGTGTGTGGTGGTGTTGTCCTTACCGTGTGGCTGAACACCCCACACTGTATGACCAAACCTATTAGATCTATGATTTTTTTATCTCCATATGTGTGGTCTCTAAGATTTTGGAAACCTACAGACAATTTTAAAATCCTGCCATGTGAACCAGGCTTTAGCAGCAAGAAAATACAGACAGGATGAAGAGGAAAAACACATAAACCCGTGGAAAATGCTACCTGATTGGCCGATACTAAGCATACTATATGTGCCATCTGTCAAAAATAGATTTAGTGCGTGTTTGAAGCAAAGCAGAACATAAATATGCTTTTACCCTCAGAGCCCTCAGGCCAGATTTCCACATACTATATTTGTGTTATATCACATATCAGTCACATCTTTGTCACACTTTTGGTCCATCCTACACAAGCATTTGTTGCAGTGCGCTTGAGAAATTGGTGGCTGAGCAAGACGGGGGAGAAAGAGAGCACCACCAGTTTGAGCCTGCGTTGTGGTTTTTTTTTTTTTTTTTTCATAATTTTTTTTAAACATACATGCCAACCCCTTTGAGGGTCCACCTATATAAACAAGTGAGAAAATCCATAAAATCAACACAAAATCATTATAACCTCCAAGTTGCACCAAAATCTGTTTTATTACAGTACAAACAACCGCATAGCGGTATCACATAACTGGATTTTTGTCGACATATTATGAGTTGCCACAATGACATTAAAGTCAGGATCATTAGTATTTCCTCCACAGTTGTATTTCAAACAATAGAGATCTAGTATTCATGTGTCAAGCTGAATTTTATAGAACTGAATGTGTCAAATTTAGTTATTTTTAACAAGAACTGTGTGTCACTAATGGAAATGCATTAATAAAATGAAAAATAAATAGAATATAATGAACAAAATAAAACATCTCAGAACTTCATCAAGTGTATCGAAAATCGCCTCGCCAGTGCCGATGTTGCATACTGGCATGTAGATGATCCTTGACTCGCCCTTGTGTTTATTATGTATGGGTATCGATAAGATTTTATCAATATCGATACCATTATCGATTTCGGTTATTGATCCAATTCCTTAACAGTTCCCTTATCAATACCTCTTGTGAATTTTTTGTGTACTAAAAGTAGGCTTTAGAGGTTTTCTATGTCAGCAGGTCAAAGAGAGTTTTCTTATCGTACAGCCGCTCTGTGGAATGGTCTTCCTGCGACCGTGAGACAGTCGGAGTCCGTGGACATTTTTAAGTCAAGACTTAAAGCCTATTTTTATTCTCGTTCTTATGAATAGTTATTTTTTATGTGTTTTATTCTTTTACTTCTGTTTTTAATTATGTATTTGATTTTTTTATTTTTATTTATTTGTTTTAATTTTTTATGTTGAGCTGTTCTATGTGAGGTGCCTTGAGACAGATTTTGTTGTGATTTAGCGCTTTATAAGCCGATTAAATTGAAATTGAATTGAAATTGAACAACATTTTATTGAGTCTTAAAGTAAATAAATATGAAATTGGTCACTGGATCCTTAAACTTTGGACATAATAAACTCTACACAGTGGATCCTTGATCTCTGGACACAGAATGACATGGAAGTAGACATGGAAATAGGAATAAACAAAATCTGTAGTTTTTGTCAAAAGCATTTCCTTTCAGACATTATTGGCATAAATGTCTTTCCATACATCTGAGCTCTGACAGCTGGCTGTGCTGCATGTCAGGATGTAATTCGTAAAGAATACAACACGTCTCATTTTGGCAGGAAAAAAAATGTTTTAGTGGATTGTAGTTTCTTGTCTGTAATACAACATTTGTAAGAGGTGTCATTTTATTTAAAGCGGCAATTTGTTTTGAAGTTATTAATTTTGACCGGACTCTGTCTCGGCAGAGAGCGGCGCAGCGTTTGGAGCTGTGCCAACGGAACGGAGGACGATTCTCGTTTCTTGACTGCAACAAGACAAGAGTCCCAGTTAGTGACTTTAATCCACACAAAAGTGACTCACGGTATTTTAATGGCTTTAAGAGGAGTTAAGAAGCGGACTTGCCGATTCTGAAGACCAGCGAATCAAAGAACCAATGAACTAGTGGATCGAAGCATTGCTTCAGTGGAGTCGCCCTGCAGAAACAGTTGATTACAGACCCGCTGCAGACCAAACCCTGAATATCCATAAGACGTTATTTGTATGTCCGTATGACTCTGAAATTCGGAAAAATCCGTACAATTTATGGACAATCTGTATAGGTTGACATGTATGTTTAAACAGCTACAATGGGTAAGTACACTGTGCTGTTAATATTCATGATGACAAGCCATGACGATGTGGGCACTGATGATCTGACTGAACATTCAGTTGCGTTTTGGCTCTGACATCTGTCAAAAATAGACCTGTTGTGTATTTGCTGCATAACAATATGTTCCGGTGCAACTAAAATGTACTGCAGTGGAACTACTGAAAAAGGAAGAACTGACTTGAGTGGAGTCTATCAACTCTGTACACGTATGTTGAATGCAATGGACTGCAGACGAAACGCAAATGTAGTATGTTTCTAATTCAGCCAAAGGGTATTTTCTCTATTTTATCATGCCTTAAGAAATTACGCTTTAAAGAGGAATTTCACTTAGTGACATTCACTAAGTGAATGTATGTGAAAATATGCAACCTAAAAGTAACTTCAACTCAGTGTCTGATTTTTTTGATTTTCAATTTTTATGTAATTATTCTTTTGGGGGGGATTCAGCAGAGTATTACTATATACTATGCAACGATACAAGTGCAAAATAATAAGATGACACAGTATATCAAGCCCAACTGCATTGCTAAAACCATATTCTCAGTCCAAAACAGTTTTGCACACACACCAAGATGGAGAGCCAAAGAAGAGAGAACTTGAAATGTCACAAGAGGAAGAGGAAGATGATGAAGAGCACCTAAGCAGGAGGCTTGTTATAGCACTGCTAGGATCGTCCCCCAGTCAACTCTCATCAGGCCAGCTGCCTCCTGTGCTCATTAGCACAGACTCTTAAGGAGCTCCTAAAGACTTTGTGAAAAATGAACGCTCATTTGAGAGGTCGTTAATTTGCACTGTTATGCAAATTAGGTGGCAATTAAGCAATAGATCAGAAGAGCAGTGCCCATTTATAACAAGTGAACAAGCGTTATGACACACTCAGATGGTGCCAGAGAGAGCTGAGGGTACACAGTTGGCCTGCACAGTTCCAATGTACTAGTCTAGTGATGAGTTGTCTGTAGCATGTGCAGCTGGATAACAATGTTACCATGGGTCTTCAACTGGCCTTGATATTGTGGACACTGGCCTTAGTGGCCACCTGATCCTGTATTTAGTAACATGACTGCTCTAATCGTATGCAAACAAAAGGCATACTTTAAATGTGTCTGCCTGAAGAAGTTCAGACAAATCCCACTGTGCCAACATAACTCCAACTTATTATGATAAAAGATGGCTCAAAAGAAGTGGTTCCCTGGTTATCACAGGGATTAAAGTGGTGAAACACAAAAAAGCTGAAATGTAAAATTACCACCCCCCCCCCCCCCCCCCCCCCCCCCGAAATTTTTTGAATTCTATAAGTTATGAAATGCAATCTGGAGCTATTCCAGACAATAAATTGCAGTGAGTGAACCCCAATTTCCCAAATTCAGTCACTCCTCTAATAGTACTCTGCCTTACTAAAATGCAGCAGTTTTCTAGCTTGACAGACAGTTCTGGAGGAAATGACTGAATAAATGAACAAACTGAAAATATAGTTTGATTGAAACAAATTGTAATTAAACTTAAATAAAACAAAACTAATGTTATTTGGGAGCTGCACAACAAATTAGCAAATACAGATACAGATAGATGGGGTGTAAATTGAATGAGTTTATGAAAATAACTTCCTTGGGGCAATAATAGATGAGAAAATCAGTTTGAAACCACACATCAAATATTTAACCAAACCAAATTATCAAGAAGCATTTCAGTGTTTTTTTAAAAAAAAAAAAAAATGTTCTGGATGACAAATCACTCCACACATATTTCTTATGTTATGTTCAAAATAAACCATCAAATAAATAGTTCAACAGTAAACATCCAGGAGTCACCAGGTAAGATTGAGAAGTTCACTGTGGGGATCACTGTGAAACTACACACACCATGCACGCTCACACTAGCAGGACGGTGCTGGTGGTGGTGGAAGCGTGCTCTTCTTTTCTTCTTCTTTCGGCTGCTCCCGTTTGGGATCACCACAGCTGAAGCATGCAATGTACTAAACGTATGGAACCAAACTGCACTCTAAACGCAACAATGGGACGCATAATCCATGTCACGTGATATACAAAGCACCGCTCCGCTGATTGATCTGACGGCACAAAGTGCCGCAGAGCGACTTTTCTTCACAAAAATGCACAGGTAAGACCTTATATTTACACTGTGTGTGCATGAATTCATACCACATGAGGAGCGCAGCTTTCAGGAAATCAATTGACAGCATCAAATGACATATTTGTTGTTTATTTGAGAACATTTTATTTGACTTATTACCAGGCAGCACTTATTTTATTTTCCGGTTTGTATAATGTTACAATAAATTGTTGGTCTAAACCAGTGATTCTCAACCGGGGTGCCGCGGCACCCTAGGGTGCCGTGATCGATCGTCAGGGGTGCCGTGGGTATTTTTCATATTCGCGATTACCGTGAATTATTTATTGTGCTGCAGCCTCGCTCTCGTCTTAAGACGGGACAATAACAAGGAGGCTGACGGCCGATTAAAACAGTGCCGTCTTCTTCAAAAGCCGTCTAAAATGCGGAGCTGTCGGTGTGTGTGTCTGTGCCTGTGTGTGCGCGCGCGCGGAGTTAACAGGCTGCAGACTGCGAGGGAGGGGGTGGGTGAGGGAGGGGGTGGGTGAGGGAGATTCCTGAATGCAGGTTCAGTGCGCAGCGAGCGCGGAGCAGAGAGAGGATTTTAACCCGAGTGAACGTTAACAAAACGGAAACGTGAAGCTGCCTTTACTTCTCTCTGAACTTTCTCTAAAGGTGTGATTCTGCCGTTACCGTCCTGTTCACACCATGTGCGCATCGTATGCTGAATTTATGAGCTCATGAGATGAAATAAACGGTCAAATATCTTTAAAAACATATTTAAAAAAAAATGAGAATATATGAATCAACTGAGCCACAAAAAAAAACAATGTTCAGATGCAGAGATCACAAAAAGCAGGTGAGAACTCTGAACTTTAACAGCTGTTATTTTCCAAAGGTATTTATTTGTTCAATATGGGCTTAATGCAGTGTTTAAGCACAAAACGTGACTGATGAGGATAAACAATTTCAGAAATGCAACAGAAACAACCACAAATCAGAAAAAGTTGGGACTGTATGTAAAATGAAGATAAAAATAAAAATGTTGCACCATTCCAAGTTTCTCCACTCACAGAAGCCAAACGTTCTTCCAGAGTTGTGTAATTATACTACAATAGTAGAATATAAAGAAGGGGGGAAAAAGAAAAAAAAAATAGACAATATATTCGTCAATCGCAATTATCTGTCTGACAATTAATTGTCTCCAGAAATTCCTAATCGTGACAGCCCTACTTGAGATCAGAGCGCAAAATGCTTGAGGATTTTCGAAATGCGGTGTTTTCTGTATCGCTTTTTATTGCGATAATTGGGTTTTGCGCAAAACCAGAGGTAATAGCATTATAATATTATTTTGGTTGGTGGTGTGCCACAGGATTTTGTAAATATAAAAAGGGTGCCGCGGCTCAAAAAAGGTTGAAAATCACTGGTCTAAACAACAAGCAAATTTAAGTTTTGCATTTTGTTCCCATACTGTACCGAAAATGAACTGAACCGTGTCCTCAAAACTGAGGTACGTATTGAACCGTGATTTTTGTGTATCGTTACACCCCTTTAAGACGGTATTACTAGTTTTGCACGATATGACCACAGTACTGTGCAAAAGTTTTAGGCATCCCAGAGTTACAATAAAAAAGTAGCTTTTGACACCCGCGCCCCTTTTAACTGGCAGGTCAACAAAAAATCAGTTCCAGCAAAAGTGAATATGTGTCCTATACAGTGCATCTGGAAAGTATTCACAGCATTGCACTTCTTCAACTCTGTGGACAACTCAAGGACAACTCTGTGAATGTCCTTGAGTTGCCCATCCAGAGCCCAGACCTGCATCCAAATGAACATCTCTGGAGAGATCTGAAAATGGCTGTGCACCGACGCTCCCCATCCAACGTGATGGGATTTGAGAGGTGCTGTAAAGAGGAATGGGCAAGGCTGGCCAAAGATAGATGCGCCAAGCTTGTGACATCATATTCAAGAACACCTGAGGCTGTATTTGCTGCCAAAGGCGTATCAACAAAGTATTGAGCAAAGGGTGTGAATACTTATGTACAGGTGATTTCTTAGTTGTTTTATTTTTAATAAATTTGCAAAAACTTAAAAAAAAATATTTTCATGTTGTCATTACAGGGTTCTGTGAGTAGAATTTTGAAGGAAAAAATTAATTTACTACATTTTAGAATAAGGCTGTAACATAAAATGTGGAAAAGTGAAGCACTGTGAACACTTTGTGGATGCACTGCATTTCTTTTTACTCCATAATAAAGCTGTATTATCAGCGCTTTAATTTGGGATTTTTGTGCATTGTTGTGTACTTTTACTACTAGCATTTATTCTTTTATTATTAGAGTTTACTTTGTTTAGTGGTTTGATTCCTGGGAAAGTCTTTTTAAACAGTCATTTTGTTATTATTAATAACAAATGTGTGATATTTTGGTATACAGTAATGCGTACAAGAGTATAAGTCACATGACCCTCCCCCCAAGCTAGAAAAACAAAAAACACGTGACTTATAGTCTGCAAAATACGGTAATTATCTTTTTGTGAGCAAAAGTTAAATTAGACTGTTTTGATTTTCAAATCTGCTCCTTCAAAGTTAAAATATGGGTGGAAAACTTAATGAATCATTTATTTATTTATTTATTTTTACAGTTTCTATGTTTAAAAGGTCCATGACTGTGTTAATTATCCACCGTTAAGACTTAAATGAGTCGAAAGCGCAGTCCAGTGGTTCAGTTTAATCATTTCCATAACTACCATGTGTTACTATGAAAATTATTGACTATTATTATTGTCGGAGTTGCGACGAAATATCTACAATCTCTAAATTAAGAGACATTTGGCATTACTTTCCATCACTTTCTCTGTTAATTTTACTTGGCGTATTAAAAAAATAAATCCCAACGTGTATTCTGCATTACACACCAGTGTACACCTGCACACCGGGTTTGATTCTTTTACTTCTCATAAAAGAGTTTTTTTTTTTCTTTTCCTTTCTGTTGTTGTTTATGCACCAAAAACTCCAGATCAAATTCCTTGTACATGAGAACTTACTTGGCAATAAAACTGATTCTGATTCTGATTACCATGGTGTTGACGGTATTGTGCAATCCATATCGTAGCGCTGTGCTCTGTATTATCATGGTGTTGAGGGTATTATGCAATCGATATCATGGAGCAGGATCACACCAGTGATGACTATAACCCAGTATTCCGCACACCTCACTTGTTGGCATATCACCCACACACAATCCTCTTAGCCCCCCAAAAAAACAAACACCACCAGCCCTGATGCTTCCATCTCTCCCCTGGATTTATGACATGGTGTGAAATATACAAACATACTGTACTGTGTGAGACCGCAATGTGCACTGCTGCAGAGGCTCCCATCAATTGTAATTAGTCAGGATTAGGATCTGTGCTCCAACACTATCCCAACCCACCACTACCAAACTAATGCAATCCAGCTGAGACCACATTTACATATCTTTAATTAAAGGCTTATATTCTTATATCCTTTAAGAGCAAGCCTAAAAGCAGTATGGGAGACAGAAATATGCTGAGGACGGCAGATGAGATGAAGAGGTAACAAACACTCAGCCCTGCGAGTAACACTTGACTCATGGGTCATTCAAGATTTCCTGGTTACTTGTTTTTAGGTATAAGTGGATGGAATGTTTGCTTCTAATGTTCTTGACAACATATGTTTGATGAGTGCAAAACTTAAGACAAACACATCACTTGTTTGATATGGAAGAGGACCAGGTTCACATCAACAGCAGCACACCAGCACGGCCAGAAACACCAACCTGCAACATCTAACTCAGATCCTTAAACATGTATACTCTTTGACTTTTGTACAATTTAAATCATAAAAGGGTTTTCTTTGTCACTCCTATAATTCTGCTCCACAGTTTTAAAATAAATGATTCACAACCTTGTAACACCAATATGATTAAAATTATTTTAATAATTACTAGAGGTCTATAATGGGACACAGTATTATCAAAGCACCGGTATAAAATGTGAGGTACACGCAGCGGTAATCCCATCCCCATATATTCGATATATCAGCGCTGAATGAGGTGAGCCGTTAGCCTGCTGTTTGTGCAACAGCAAATGATTTGAAATAGTTTGCATCATCTCACTGTCTCTCATAGAGCAGTGGTGACGCAATGAATAACAGCAGCAGAGTTTAACATATTTACACTGCAGATGCACAAAATCCATGTCTGTCATCTGGTTGTGTTAGCACGGAGCCAACACAGCAGCTAAAAACAACAGAAGCACACCCTCAGAGAGTTTTTAATAAAAATATTAATGCTATGTTTTCTTTCAAACATGCACAAATACTTTCTGAGGATGGCATGAGATAAAACCTTCTTACTTGTCAATCAGGTAGTGTTTTCCACATAAATGTATGAGTTCACCATTCTTCCAGCTCACAGACTGTGAAAACCAGAGGCATAGCCAGAGGGGAGAGAGGACGGAACACCCCACCCCACCCCCCAGCCCCGCTGCAAACACCCTTGGAGTAAAGGTCCAGCTTTGAAGACATTTTTTGCATAAACTACTACTAATAATAGCAATACTACTACTAATAATAATAATAATAACGATATTTTTAACAACTAAATTGTTTAATCAGTATTACTCTGTGACTTAGTTTTACTACAACTCTGAGTGGAATTGAGGAGCCATATAAAATTAGAAAAGTTAAACTAAATAAACTTATTTAGTTTAACTTTTCTACATAACTAAAAATTGTGGGTAAAAACTGTGACAAGATACCAAGACACAGAGGGAAACTTATCTCAACAGTCAACGCGCACTGTTTTGTATATGCTAGTGTTAGCATCATGAAGCCAAAGAAATGTACAAAGAACAAGTGCAAAAAAGAAAAACGAGTGTAAGATAGAAACTCCAAGCAAGCAATGGACCCAACAAATAAACATAGGCCACTACCCATCCCTTTGAGTAAAATTACAGATAAATTCTGAACAAATTCCATGTGTAAATTTTGCTGGATATCTACTGGGCACAGGTAAGCGCACTTACAAAGGCCTGTTGTGTCAACATTAACATTAATTACAGTTACAATATTTTTACTCAGTATGTGAAAATGAGTCAGTGAAGAGAGTAACATTGTACAATAGCTTTTAAAGTATTTTCTCATAGCTGCAAGTCAGAAATTCTGAGTTCCCAGCAAATGCAGCATTAACTTCAAACATCGCACCCACTTCCTCCTTCATATCATCTACAAGGTCACAGAGAACACCACAAAATAAAAACTTTACCAGCAATAAAATTAGCTGTAATTTTTTGATATACAATAGATTAAAGGTACTTTAAAACAACTAGATTTCAACATGAAGCAAATGTTGTCAATTGCATTTTGTCAGAAAGCATGCAATGAAAAAAGTATAAAAAAAAAAAAAAACTATCAACAGTCCCCAGCTAGCTAAATCAAACAAAACAAATCAAATACAGCACACTAAGACTCACAGCAATCATTTACCCAGCATTATTAAAAGCACCTCTCCCACTACAAACATAACCACCCCCCACAGACTTGCACACCCACACATAAAATCAAATGAAATATTTAGGCTAAGTAGACAGAGATGTAAAATAATAAATTTCTGAGAAAAAAAAATGATAGTAGGCCTGTGTTGTAAAAATTCATGCCACTGTCTGTGAAATATTAAAAAATGTTACAGTCGATCGTGCCTATGTAGTCACTCTGATCTCCAGATACTGACTGACAGCACAGCCAGATCACTGAACATGGTGATCTTGGTGAATCATGGCCAAAATAGCACCATTCTTAAAGATGAACAATTCCACTGAGCTTTTCCCATCTCATGATGACACACTCCATACAGCAGTTTGCCCTTGTCAATATAAGAGGCCCAGTTCCTGTAGGAATACTACCACATGGGAAAATCAGTGGGCCCACACACCATTAGGCTGCAGCTGAAGGTTGAGGTGCTTTGCCTCCTCGGTTTGAGTTGAGGGTGGGGGTGGATGGTGTGTCTGTCAGGGACAGGGGTCTGTGTGATATTAGCCGTCTGCCAATCTGGCTTGGGGAATGGACACCGAGTAATTACTGCTGCTCTTACTGCCTCATCAATCTCCCTGTATCACTCATGCCCCCCCCCCTACGCACCCTATCTTTTTCATTCTCTTCTGCAAAGGAGCACAGGAGAAAGTGTGTGTGTGTGTGTGTGTGGGGGGGGGGGGGGGGGGGGAGACAAAAAGAGAGAGAAAAAAGATTGAGTGGTAAGATTCTAGAAAACACAACACAGATTTTTTTTGAAAAGCCAGTGAGATAATCTAGCTCCACTGAATATGGGGCATAGAGATCAAAGGAAACTGGGATTTGACCAAGTCAGGAGCTTGACTGTACAGAGGTAGACAGCAAAATAACTTTGGTGGATCCACATAGGCCAAGATATTTTTTATCTTGTTACTGCTTTTGGGCTAAACAGAACTGTCTGCTTTCACTCATAAAACTCTAATCAAAAGTCTTCCCACAGGCTTCTTACAACTCATAAAACTGTATGGCTTTCTTCCAAATTGGGCTTTGGGATAGCTAATAATTAAGTTGCTTAATTAGGCTTGTGATTCACTGGACTTAAAGTACTGTAGCCTCACAAAAATCAGTACAAGTGCAAGTCAGACATCTGAGTCCTATTTCAGACCAACTTGGTGAGACAGGTCAAACCCACATCTGCAAAGAGCCAATACCAAGAGTCTAACCTTCATGAACATCCATACAGGCATAGGTAAGTCCTCACCCTGAGCTACACTTGAGTGGGTTACATAACACAGGTCTTGATAATGGAGCCTCCTTAGCTGCAAAGGAAGGCATCTGAGAAATCAGTTATAACACCGTATTTTCTGTACTATGATTCATCATTCATTTCATTGTGTAAAAAAGTATACAAATTTGAATATAACACATCATAACAACAACAAAAAAGGAAAAAAAATACATTAAAACCTAGTGGTGTTACTATAATACAAATAACTTCTTTTAAAAGCATCCGCACTTGGCGAGGAAACCACATACCAAGGCAAACTATTCCACAACATAATGCTGTGTTTACACATAACGACGACAAGTCACGAATGCCACGAAGTATACATTCTTGGCCACTGATTACGAATGTGATGATTCGGGGCACAGGTGTCAAGTGTCCTCAGGAACTGCTACAACCTGTTACCACGCGTTACGATTAATGGCATGTGTTCCTGGCGAATTATCAGGAACCATTACGCACGGTTAAGAATAATGTTCCGCGCTGGTACGCGCTGTTGCTATCATTACGTTGTCACGTTGTGAATGAGGCGAACTGTCTCCATAAACACACCCATTTTCATCCATCAGCTGCTGAACAATTCAGATCGCTCCAGTTTGCTCCTCAAAATCCATAGCAGAAGAACTTTGTGAGTGCATGCTTAGTTGGGCTCTGTGCTGTGGAGTGGCGCAGAGAGGAGGAAGAGATGGAGAGAGCCAGATGTGTGGCTCCACGCGGCTCTCGTCTCACACATTTTCCCAAACATCAGGCGCATGCAGCAGGTGGAACACCTGCAGGAGCATGCTGATGAGCACTGGAACGAAAATTTTAACCAACTAGGCGTCACTGTCCTTCTTCAGCATACTGCAGCAATGAAACTGAATGCAGTGCAGCAGGGTTTAATTGTGTGCACGTCAGAGAAGAACGTTGTCATGCTCTATTAAAGATCACCACTAATCAAAACGGATCAACACGACATGAGGCTAAATGAGGGTGGCGCGTGACATTCGTGGAAGATTTTTTGACAGCCAAAAACATGCTCCACAAAAATCATGAATATCACGCACCAACTCACATTGTTAAGAAACCTATTCAGATGCGTTAAGTCATGTTAAGAATGTCAGGAATGTGCCAAGAATGACACATTATTTTTAGCTTGTATTCAGTCTAGAGCTTTCAACCTCAAGGCTCAGCCCATGGCCTCTAAGGCCACTATATCTTCTCATTTCAAAGAAAAATTCTAAATTAATATTTTCATGTCCATGTAAGATTTTATACATTCCAAATAAATCACCTCTGGTACGTCTATCTTCTAAAGTAGTTAAACCAAGTCAAGCAAGTCTATCCATATAGGAGATATTTTGCAACTACTCAGACACCAACTTGGTAGCTTTTCTTTGAACCTTTTCCAATACATAAATATTTCCTGAAGATATGGTTCCCAAGCCTGTACACAATACTCAAGGTGGAGCCTTACAAAACTCTTGGATAATAAAAGAAAAGATTCTTCATCAATAAAAGAGAAAGCTCTTTTAATCATGCCCAATATACTATTCACATTAGCTGCTGACACAGGTATGTGGCTTGAAAAGGACAAATCATTTGAAATTTAGATGCCAAGATCTCTTTCCTCTATCGCAGTCTCTACATTTTTCCTTTCATAACATAATCATAACAAGGATTTTTCTTTCCCATATGAAGAACTTTACATTTCTCTTCAATGAAACACAACAGCCAATTCTCAGACCATGCAACAAGATTATTAATATCATCTTGCACTTATTTTACATTGATAAGAGAAGTAATGGGGTGATACACTTTAGTGTCGACAGCAAAGATCTTACACTTTGATTTGATCACATCTGGCAGATCATTAATAAATAATAAAAACAAAATTGGTCCAATGACTGATCCCTGAGGGATGCCACGAGTAACTTGCATCCATGTAGAACTAACACTATTCATGCAGACTTGTTGTTTTGTATCACTGAGAAAATCTTCAATCCAGTTACAAAGCTTGCCCCCAATGCCATACTTATGTAATTTATGCACAGATTCAAAGGCTTTTTGAAACTCTAAATAAAGAACATCAAAGGGTAGGCTATCATCATACAGAGTTGTCCATTCCGCTAAAGTGACAAGTAAATTTGTAAGACAAGATCTGTCTCTTTGAAAACTGTGTTGTTCATTGGATAGTATTTTCTCAATAAAAATCACAACTTTGTACCTAACAAGTTTTTTACATAATTTTCAAACATGGGATGTCAGACTCACCGGTCTACAGTTGCCTGTGACAGTTTTGTCCCCCCTTCTTATAAATAGGGGTAACATTTGCACGCTTCCAATTATCAGGCAATATGCGCTGGTCTAGGGACCTCAAAATACAGTACAAAGGAAAATAAATAACCTCAGCTGATTCTTTAAGTACTCGAGGGGGAATTTCATCAGGACCAATCCATTTGTTAGGATTTATCAGTAACAGTAGCTTTTTATATGTATTGGACATATAAAAATATGTCCAATACAATCTAATACAATACATCTAATACAATATTGTCACTAATTAAACCATTAAAGTTGAAGGGTTCACACACTTCCTCACCATGAATGCAGTACATAAAATCATTAAAGTGGATATGACACTTAAAGACAACATAGTCTTATTACCTGTAACAAAGGTTATATAATTCGGTCAACCTAAGCGTTTTGGGCAAATGGACGCAGTTCTCCCATTATATATAACATTTGAACGTCCTGCCACTGAAAAATGTGCACGCCCCGTGACCAGCTTCCCGCTGAGCACCAAGCCTAAAATACGTCACTACATGTAGACCGTATCTGCTCGCGCGCCTGGCGGCCGTTGTTTACACTTTTTTTAGCGGCAGAAACTTTGATTAAACACAGCTCTTAGGGACTTGTTTGTCGATATGCCTGACCAGTGTGTCGCAGCATAATGCACAAACACAAGGGCGAAAGGTTTTAGCCTTTTCAAGTCCAGGCAGACTGATCAAAAGCCGCGGTGTTGTGTGATGCACGAAATGTCCGGCTGCCGCACGCTCCGCTCGCACACCCACATTTACTCCCGACAGCAGACACTTTCCTCTACCGTCTCCATGTTCTCGCACCGCTCACAGGAACACATAAAATGTCAACCCCAAATAATATGTTCACAATAATCTTGAAATGGTCAAGGAACTTACGAAGTAAACATGGCGGCGGCGGCATGTAAACACGACGGCGGCATGTTCAGTGTTGTTTTCGGCGATCTTTTTCGAAACCTTCGTCGTTTATTTCCTATTCTTTCGTGAAAATAACGTAACTAAACACGGATGAAGGCAATGCCAGGCACTCGAAAACGGCAAAAACCACAAAGGTAATGACGGTGGTCCACAAGTAATAGCTACACTGTCACGGCTCCGGAACAATAACAAAGGCAGTAAACAGACGCTCAAATAGAAAATGCTATACAGTAATTAGAGTGTTATAAACAGCAGCAACAAAAATCAAAGCCTCCCTTACCATTCCATATTCTGCAGCCTTTCAAAATCCATCGGAATTGGCACGTCTCTTGCCTCTGCTTTGTCTCCACCATAAACACTGTCGGCATTATTTTCGCTGCCAGAATGCTCCTGTTTGAATGTTCGTCCGAAAGATACGGCTCCCATCTGTAGGGTCTAATTACTGCTGCGCCATCCTCAGGATCCAAGTCAGAAATAATCCACACTTGAAGAGGAGTCAGAAAAGTTCTTGATCTCGTCACTGTCCATGCTGAGGTCCATCTGTTCCTGTTGTTAATCTAACAGACAAAGACGGGACTCTACATTCTGTGACGTCACGGCATCACATGACCGCTGATGGAACGCTACCAGCGCGCTTTCCAGGAAACACACTTTTGAGAAACTGTATAAACTTTATTTCTCAGTGATAATTCAAACCACTTTCAACTTACTATACTGTATGTATATTTTGATATTTATATCAGTTTTACCTAATTTTTTAGGTGTCATATCCACTTTAAACCAAACAAAACTTTTATCATCTTCTTTAATGAAGACTGACTGAAAAAAGTGATTCAATTCATGAGCAGAATCTTTGCCCTCATTGATGTCAACACCATTCTGACCTTTAAGTTTATGAATTTTTGATCTACTTTTGTCTTACAGCCCCAATTCCAATGAAGTTGGGATGTTGTGTAAAATGTAAATAAAAACAGAATACAATGATTTGCAAATCCTCTTCAAACTATGCTCAATTGAATACATCACAAAGACAAAATATTTAATGTTCAAACTGATAAACTTTATTGCTTTTGTGCAAATATTTGCTCATTTTGAAATGGATATCTGCAACACATTTCAAAAAAGTTGGGACAGTGGTATGTTTACCACTGTGTGACATCACCTTTCCTTCTAAAAACACTCAATAAGCATTTGGGAACTGAGGACACTAACTTTTGAAGCTTTGTAGGTGGAATTCTTTCCCATTCTTGCTTGATGTACGACTTCAGTTGTTCAACAGTCCGGGGTCTCCATTGTCGCATTTTGTGCTTCATAATGCGCCACACATTTTCAATGGGTGACAGGTCTGGACTGCAGGCAGGCCAGTCTAGTACCTGCACTCTTTTACAACGAAGCCACGCTGTTGTAACACGTGCAGAATGTGGCTTGGCATTGTCTTGCTGAAATAAACAGGGACGTCCCTGAAAAAGACGTTGCTTGGATGGCAGCATGTGTTGCTCCAAAACCTGGATGTACCTTTCAGCACTGATGGTGCCATCACAGATGTGTAAGTTGTCCATGCCATGGGCACTAACACACTCCCATACCATCACAGATGCTGGCTTTTGAACTTTGCGCTGGTAACAATCTGGATGGTCTTTTTCCTCTTTTGTCCGGAGGACATGACATCCATGATTTCTAAAAACAATTTGAAATGTGGACTCATCAGACCACAGCACACTTTTCCACTTTGCATCTGTCCATTTCAAATAAGCTTGGGTCCAGAGAAGTCAGCTGCATTTCTGGATGTTGTTGATGTATGGCTTTCACTTGCACTTAGATGTAGATGTAGCAACAAACTGTGTTAACTGACAATGGTTTTCTGAAGTGTTCCTGAGCCCACATGGTAAGATCCATTACACAATGATGTTTGTTTTTAATGCAGTGCCACCTGAGGGATCAAAGGTCACGGGCATCCAATGTTGGTTTTCGGCCTTGCCGCTTACGTGTAGAAAGTTCTCCACAGATTCTCTGAAACTTCTGATTATATTATGGACTGTAGATGATGGAACCCCCAAATTCCTTGCAATTGAACATTGAGAAACATTGTTCTTAAACTGTTGGACTATTTGTTCACACAGTTCTTCACAAAGTGGTGAACCTAACCCCATCTTTGTTTGTGAATGGCTGGGCCTTTTCGGGATGCTCCTTTTATACCCAATTGTGACACTCACCTGTTTCCAATTAACCTGTTCACCTATGGAATGTTCCAAACAGATGTTCTTTGAGCATTCATCAACTTTCCCAGTCTTTTGTTGCCACTGTCCCAGCTTTTTTGAAATGTGTTGCAGGCATTCATTTCAAAACGAGGAACGTGAGTATTAAGGACATTGCCCAAGGGCCTTGAGTGGTTTTCAGGCCTGATGGGGATTAGAACACGTGATCCTCTGGTTACAAACCTACAATTATGTCCATCACCTCCCCACTAGCTTGGGAGGTCCTGCGACACATATTCTGGTGTGACTTATATATACACCAAAGACAAAAGTGTTTGTTATTAATATTCAGGGCTCAAAATAGTACGTGCATGTGCTAGTTTGTGCACGTATTATTCGAGCGGTGCACGTAATTTTATACTGCACTTGCACTGGTGCAAGTCATTTTATCCAAGTTGTATCAACTATAAGCACCAGTAAAATGAACCAATAAAGGAATAAATAAGGAAAAAAAAAAAAAACAATTTCCAGTGTGTTGTCTTCGTCTTCCCTGCGTTTTATGACTCACACACACGGACCGAGTTGCTGTGCTCTATTTGTTGTGTTCGCGCGCACATGTAAACAAAGAAAAGAAAAAAAACTGGCTGGCTGCGTTCCTCTCTCTGTCTCCCCCTCAAACTCTGTCATCATTGTGTTATAAACCAGTCACCATTTGTTTTATTATACATCTGTGTAGTTAATAAAATTATCTTCACGGACGATTAGTTCGCACGCGCATGAGAAAAAAAAAAACTGGCTGTCGCTGTGGTTACTTTATGGCACCCGGGAGAGGTCATTTAAAGTGATATTTTTTTTCTGGGCATGATAATTTGTGCGCACATTTTCCTTTATTTGAGCACACGAATTAATAAATCGTGCTCTCACATTAATAAAACGTGCGCACGTTTTCCCAGCCGTGATAATTCATGTGCATGTATTCCTTTAATTGGGCCCTCGAATTAATAAAACGTGCGCACATTTTCCTTCCATTCAAAATGAACTGACCTAAATTGTCATCCTGACGACGGGGAGACACTTCGCCCTCAGCATCGTTTTTAATGTGCTTAAAGGCAGCAGGAGTTCTCTATATGCCCTTGTGCGCCCAAACCATGATGATACACTGTGACCAGATCCATTTCTAATGGGGAAATGTATTACACTGTCTCCTGGTTTGTTGGCTAATAGCCAACATTTATGTGTCAAGAAAATATTGAGTGCACGTTTTTACAAATTGTGGCCACATTTAAGTAGATCGTGCCCTTGTTTTACTCAACTGATGCTTAAAACATGCACACAATATCATAAAACGTGCACACAATATAACAAAACATGCGCACAATATCATAAAACCAGCGCACAATATTATAAAACGTGGGCACATTCTCTCCACATGCAAAACATTTTGCGATGACACTTCCAGGGCTCCGTAGTTCCTCGCTCTCTCTCCCCTGAAACGCTGTCATAACTGTCTTATAAACCAGTCACCATTTGTTTTATTATACATCTGTGTAGTTAATAAATAAAATAATCTTCATGGACGATTCGTTCGCGTGCGCACGTGAAAGAAAAAACTGAGGGGAGAGCAGCAGCAGCGGAGTTTTAAGGTTGATATAAGACTGAATTTTGGTTGCGCAAGCAACTTTTTTTTGGTGCAAGTAATTTTTTTTGTTACTAGCATCAGTGCAAGTAGGTTAAAAAAATGTATTTTGACCCCTGATATTAATAATAACTATTTATACAGAGTAAAACCAAGAATCACACAAAAGAAATGTCAATAATAAAAGGTACACTACAACAATGCACAAAAAGTCTAAATTAAACAACTGATTTGATATATTATATATATATATATATATATAGAGAGAGAGAGAGAGAGAGAGAGAAAGAGAGAGACAGAGAGAGAGAGAGAGAGAGAGAGAGAGAGAGAGAGAGAGAGAGAGAGAGAAAGAGAGAGAGAGAAATTGACACATTTTTATTATAGTGTTTCCTGTGGGTCAGCAATCCAAGTCCATCATTTTCTGTTGTTTAAACTTTATTAAATAACATCTGATATGTTGTCCATCATACATTTATCTGTCCATCTTGTTTATTTTTGGAATAGTATCGCCCCTTGGAAACACTGTGTTAAAAAAGTGTGTTCAACATACAAAAAAGTATGACTTATACTCTGGAAAATACGGCATATGCTGTATTGGTCCAAAGGA
Organism: Thalassophryne amazonica; assembly: GCF_902500255.1. NCBI lineage: Eukaryota > Metazoa > Chordata > Actinopteri > Batrachoidiformes > Batrachoididae > Thalassophryne > Thalassophryne amazonica. Next base: position 19,938,620 of record NC_047118.1, read on the forward strand.
CAAAGAAGCTTTCACAATGCATAGGTGGGTGAAAACAAATAGATTAAAAAATAAATAAATAAATAAAATTTAACAATTGATCAACTGTGATTCGCAACTGAATGGAATACAATTAATATTACAATTCCTTTTAAAAAGCACATTTTTATCGTGGATGTCAATGTTCAGCAAGCGCGGTCCTCCGGCACTACTGTGGGTAAAACTTTAGCATCCACTAAACCTGGTAAGTTGTTAGAAGACGTTCTGAACTAATTTGAGCTAAAAATGTAAATGGACAATGGCTAAATAATTATGACTATGAACTCTGGACAGTGTCTGGAGATTCAGGTCCACACATTGTCCAGCAATCCCCTTTCACACATGTAGCAAACAACAGGAAATTGTCCTGACAGATGCATATTCACCCACAGGAAATACTCCGTTTGGTTTGGGTTAGGGGTAGCAACTGGATACAGTTTGCAGTAGGCAAGACTTTACACAAAAGTACTCTGTGAAAATCTTCCCATTCCTTGAGTTTGTTTAATGATTTCAGTGTCAAGTCTTAGGCCCTGTCCACACAGGAACAAATTTAGTTGTATCTGCATACATTTTGGCATTTCATCCACACATAAATGTCATTTTGGGTGACCGAAAACGACAGTACTTGAAAACAGGTCCCACAGTGGGTAAATCTGAAAACGCTGGATTTGTGTCTCGGTGTGCACAAGCAATACGGAATGTTTCTGAAAGGATTACATAATAGCACCACCTGTCTAACAACAGCAGCTCACAAGTAACCCAGATTACTGTTAGCATGACAACCTGTAGCATTAGCTAGCACGGCAGACAAAACTATATTAAATGAATCCTTTTTCCACATTTCTGTACAGTGCATTCATTTGGGATGTATTGCGTGCATGTGTGCATTTTTTTTAAAACTGGCGTGAGCCTGAAGCACATGCACAAAGCACCTCTTTTGGAACGTGTTCATATAATATGTACATTAAAGTTTACGTGGACTCACCATCAGTTTTCTTTTTTTTTTCGTGATTTGTAAAATCCAAAGTTTTTCTGTGTGATGTTCTGGTCATTGTCTAATCCAAAGATTTTCCGTGTGGCGATTCAGCCAGAAGAGGACAAAAGTTAGCTTTCTGAAAACTTTGTGTTTTTCATGGCTGTGTTGTTTTCCAGCCATAGAAAGTCCAGAAAAAGGTGCTAATTATCCAATCATGGTCATTTTTCTGCCGATTCAGTTGACGCCATCCGCTTCAATGAGGGAGGAATGCATGCACACACAAGATAGATCCAAACTGAAATGTAGAAAATGAATAATTTAGTATTTAGCTTGTTTATAGCTGGTAAATTCTCTGTCTCCCTTCCTTGATTATTTTCCAGCTGAAGAAAGTCCAGTAAATGACGGAATATGCACACATGGGCACTCACACAACACACAGCACCACATACAGGCCTGGCATATGTACAAGTTTTTTAGGTCAATTTGAGCATTTTAGCGTGAACGCAGATAAATCTTGAAATGTTGCCGTGTTTACAGCACACTATTTGAAAACAAAGATCGTTTTGTAACCGTGTGGACAAGGCATTAGGCAGATGTTCTCGAATCTCAATGTCACTCCACTTAAACATTTTCATTGGTGGCTTTGTGTAAATGGTCGTGATCCTCCACCCTTAAATGTTTGTATTCTTCCAGTTTTTTGTGTCATAAATAAATTAACAGGAAGCTCATCAACATACCTATTCACTTTCTGTGAATCCTCCAGGCAACTGCCTGCACTATTCATACAATAGCTCCCTTTGATATTACACAGAACTTGTACTCAGGAGCTGGTGGGTTAAATTCTGTCTAATGGCTTTAGTTAACTGTAAAGGCAAAGGTAAATAAACATCTTGCACCATGATAGTCAACCAGCTGAAAAATTTAATGAACTGTCAACACAACAGCTACAACTACATCCCCTGCTTGAGGAATTCCATCTCTTTTACTGTGACACAAAATAACAGTCTGCAGCTTTTCTATTTGTATTCATCCGGACAGCATCGTTGAGAACAACCGCTTCAAAAGTACCATTAAAGTCCTTGGAACATAATGTGGAACGTAGTGAAGTACAACCCCTAGCAAAAATTATGGAATCACCGGCCTCGGAGGATGTTCATTCAGTTGTTTAATTTTGTAGAAAAAAAGCAGATCACAGACATGACACAAAACTAAAGTAATTTCAAATGGCAACTTTCTGGCTTTAAGAAACACTATAAGAAATCAATAAAAATAATTGTGGCAGTCAGTAACGGTTACTTTTTTAGACCAAGCAGAGGGAAAAAAATATGGAATCACTCAATTCTGAGGAAAAAATTATGGAATCATGAAAAACAAAAGAACGCTCCAACACATCACTAGCATTTTGTTGCACCACCTCTGGCTTTTATAACAGCTTGCAGTCTCTGAGGCATGGACTTAATGAGTGACAAACAGTACTCTTCATCAATCTGGCTCCAACTTTCTCTGATTGCTGTTGCCAGATCAGCTTTGCAGGTTGGAGCCTTGTCATGGACCATTTTCTTCAACTTCCACCACAGATTTTCAATTGGATTAAGATCTGGACTATTTGCAGGCCATGACATTGACCCTATGTGTCTTTTTGCAAGGAATGTTTTCACAGTTTTTGCTCTATGGCAAGATGCATTATCATCTTGAAAAATGATTTCATCATTCCCAAACATCCTTTCAATTGATGGGATAAGAAAAGTGTCCAAAATATCAACGTAAACTTGTGCATTTATTGATGATGTAATGACAGGCATCTCCCCAGTGCCTTTACCTGACATGCAGTCCCATATCATCAATGACTGTGGAAATTTACATGTTCTCTTCAGGCAGTCATCTTTATAAATCTCATTGGAATGGCACCAAACAAAAGTTCCTGCATTATCACCTTGCCCAATGCAGATTCAAGATTCATCACTGAATATGACTTTCATCCAGTCATCCACAGTCCACGATTGCTTTTCCTTAGCCCATTGTAACCTTGTTTTTTTTCTGTTTAGGTGTTAATGATGGCTTTCGTTTAGCTTTTATGTATGTAAATCCCATTTCCTTTAGGCGGTTTCTTATACTTCGGTCACAGACGTTGACTCCAGCTTCCTCCCATTCGTTCCTCATTTGTTTTGTTGTCCATTTTTGATTTTTGAGACATATTACTTTACGTTTTCTGTCTTGACGCTTTGATGTCTTCCTTGGTCTACCAGTATATTTGCCTTTAACAACCTTCCCATGTTGTTTGTATTTGGTCCAGAGTTTAGACACAGCTGACTGTGAACAACCAACATCTTTTGCAACATTGCGTGATGATTTACCCTCTTTTAAGAGTTTGATAATCCTCTACTTTGTTTCAATTGACATCTCTCGTGTTGGAGCCATGATTCATGTCAGTCCACGTGGTGCAACAGCTCTCCAAGGTGTGATCACTCCTTTTTAGATGCAGACTAATGAGCAGATCTGATTTGATGTAGGTGTTAGTTTTGGGGATGAAAATTTACAGGGTGATTCCATAATTTATTCCTCAGAATTGAGTGAGTCCATATTTTTTTCCCTCTGCTTGGTCTAAAAAAGTAACCGTTACTGACTGCCACAATTTTTTTTCTTGATTTCTTATAGTGTTTCTTAAAGCCAGAAAGTTGCCATTTGAAATGACTTTAGTTTTGTGTCATGTCTGTGATCTGCTTTTTTTCTACAAAATTAAACAACTGAATGAACATCCTCCGAGACCGGTGTTTCCATAATTTTTGCTAGGGGTTGTAGTAATGAATAAATACTAGTTTTAACACAATGATGCATCCACAAAGTTATGCACCGGTATAATTCGATTCTATGGTATGGATTTAATTAGATTTCGCTAACTAGTAGAGCAGTCATCATCAGCCTGCATGTGTGAATTATCTGGAAAATGTCAGAGCAGCGCACAGTGCTTTAAGACACACCTCCAGTCTGTGAAACCTCCAACATGTGAGAAAATTTAATTCATTTCTTTTGTCCTCATCCATTTTTTTTTTTTTTTTTACTCATGGTCAGGACATCTGCTTGTTGATTTGGTACAAGTTGTAACAACAGCTCGCAAGAGAGAGACAGAGAAACTGAGACAGACAGAGAGAGAGTGTAGTGATGGATGGAAAGGGAACATCCTCAGCTAAAACAAAGCAGTTAATTAGGGAAATAAAATGTTATTTTGTGATTGTTTCACAGCCATTAATTTGTAAAGCACAACTAAACACAGCCATACGGCAGCACAAGCTTCTTCCTTGTGCCTTTGTGTGGCTGTGCAACCCAGTCTCACGGCAAGTCGTGATTCAGCAGCACGAAATATACAACCCCAATTCCAATGAAGTTGGGACGTTGTGTAAAATGTAAATAAAAACAGGATACAATGATTTGGAAATCCTCTTCAACCTATATTCAATTGAATACACCACAAAGACAAGACATTTAATGTTCAAACGTATAAACTTTATTGCTTTTGTGCGAATTTTTTTTCCATTTTGAAATGGATGCCTGCAACACATTTCAAAAAAGTTGGGAGAGTGGTATGTTACCACTGTGTTACATCACCTTTCAACAGTCTGTGGTCACCGTTGTCGTATTTTGCGCTTCATAATGCGCCACACATTGTCAATGGGCGACAGGTCTGGACTGCAGGCAGGCCAGTCTCGTACCCACATTCTTTTACTACAAAGCCACACTGTTCTAACACGTGCAGAATGTGGCTTGGCATTGTCTTGCTGAAATGAGCAGAGATGTCCCTGAAAAAGACGTTGCTTGGATGGCAGCATGTGTTGCTCCAAAACCTGGATGTACCTTTCAGCATTGATGGTGCCATCACAGATGTGTAGGTTGCCCATGTCATGGGCACTAACACACCCCCATACCATCACAGATGGTGGGTGGCTTTTGAACTTTGCGCTGGTAACAATCTGGATGGTCTTTTCCCTCTTTTGTCTGGAGGACACGACGTCCATGATTTCTAAAAACAATACGAAATGTGGACTCATCAGATCACAGCACACTTTACCACTTTGCCTCTGTCTATTTCAAATGAGCTCGGGCCCAGAGAAGGCGGCGCGTTTCTGGATGTTGTTGATGTATGGCTTTAACTTTGCATGGTAGAGTTTTAACTTGCACTTGTAGATGTAGCAATGAACTATGTTAACTGACAATGGTTTTCTGAAGTGTTCTTGAGCCCACGCAGTAAGAGCCTTTACACAATGATGTTGGTTTTTAATGCAGTGCCACCTGAGGGATCAAAGGTCACGGGCATTCAATGTTGGTTTTCAGCATTGCGATTATGTGTAGAAAGTTCTCCAGATTCTCTGAATCTTCTGACTATATTATGCACTGTAGATGATGGAATCCCTAAATTCCTTGCAACTGAATGTTGAGAAACATTGTTCTTATACTATTGGACTATTTTTTCACGCAGTTCTTCACAAAGTGGTGATCCTCACCCCATCTTTGCTTGTGAATGGCTGAGTCTTTTGGGGATGCTCCTTTTATACCCAATCGTGACACTCACCTGTTTCCAAATAGGTGTTCTTTGAACATTCATCCACTTTCCAAGCCTTTTGTTGCCCCGTCCCAACTATTTTGAAACATGTTGCAGGCATCCATTTCAAAATGAGCAAATATTTGCACAAAAACAACAAAGTCTATCAGTTTGAAGATTAATTATCTTGTCTTTGTGGTGTATTCAATTGAATATAGGTTGACGAGGATGTGCAAATCATTGTGTTCTGTTTTTATTTACATTTTACACAAAATCCCAACTTCACTGGAATTGGGGTTGTACATTAATCTATTGGTTCATGATATTGTGACGAAAAGTGCCTCATTTTCGTCACAGCAGCACGAACTGATTCTAATTCATTCCGTGATGGCTGCACAAAATTAAAAGTGAAACGGGAGGTCGGGGTGGTTATGGTTAGGGTGGGAGGAAGCAGTAAGATTAGGTTATGGTTAAGGTTAGGGTTGGGGGTAGGAGTAGGGTTAGTAATATTAAGTTAAAAAAAACCCTGTCACAAAAATCTGACTCATTTCATCATGGGAGCACAAAAAAAACATGAGACTGGGCTGGACTGTGACATGTTTAAGCAGTGTTCTCCAATGTGGGGCCTGTGGACCATACTTGGCCTATCATGGAAAATACAAGCACTAAATTCCTCTTAAAGAGCTTAAGTAGTAGTGGTAATTATTATTATAAAATTTTATTTTAGATTTAGATTGTTAATTTTCTGTGAAATATACAGTAAAACTTGTCTAAACTGTCGTCATATAAACCAGATATTTGCACTGACCAGACAAAAGGAAAAGTCCCAATGTTTTTGTATGGTTTTCCATGTAATAAACACTGTATAAAATGGAATTTGTATAACAGATTTTCGCTCATATGGTACAAAACGTCCTGCCCCATTGCAATGCATTTTCATTAAAAAACCCTCGCATGTACTGAACAGAGCAGTCTGGACGTCCCCAATAACAGAGGTACGAAATGAAGTTCAGCACTGACACTCGGCAATTCGAGGCAAGTGGGTACTGTACAGTGGCTTGCACAAGAATTCAGCCCCTTGGTATTTCACACATTTTACTTTGTTTATGGCATTTCAAATACAAAAAGTAAATCAGGCATCTCAATATAAATATTTCTAAAATTATATTTCTTATACTCAACCACCAGTAGAGGCTTGCCTCTACTGGTGGTTGGCTCTCACTGCGGTATTGTATCACTTCCTGTTCCGGAGCACAGCGGTGTTTTTCTGTATCTGGTAGCTGTTTAATCTGCGCAGTTAGATTGATCTAGTTATCTAGATTACGATTTGTTTCCCAGTGTAATCTTTACGTGCCTTAACTAAAGCACTCCTTCTGCTGAATCACCTCTAAATTATTTACACATTATTCACTTTGCGTGTTTTTAGGAATCCGCTAGCTTAGCGTAGCTACTAGCTCTTAGCCAATTTAGCATGGCGGCTTCTCCTGTCTCTCCCGCACTTTTCTGCTCTGAAATGAAATGTTTAGTTATTCCTCGGCCTCCTTTAGCAGTAACGGTACTTGTAATAAGTGTAGCTTATTCGTAGCTTTGGAGGCCAGGCTGGGCGAATTGGAGACTCGGCTCCGCACCAGCGACACCAGCAACCATAGTCAATTGTCTTCCGGGGGCCAGAGCAGGCGACATTGAAGGAAATTTGAAACTGCTGGCTAAGGCTAAGCGTAAATTTGGTAAGATTGTAATTCACGTCGGCAGTAATGACACCCGGTTACGCCAATCGGAGGTCACTAAAATTAACATTAAATCGGTGTGTAACTTTGCAAAAACAATGTCGGACTCTGTTGTTTTCTCTGGGCCCCTCCCCAATCAGACCGGGAGTGACATGTTTAGCCGCATGTTCTCCTTGAGTTGCTGGCTGTCTGAGCGGTGTCCAAAAAATGAGGTGGGCTTCATAGATAATTGGCAAAGCTTCTGGGGAAAACCTGGTCTTGTTAGGAGAGACGGCATCCATCCCACTTTGGATGGAGCAGCTGTCATTTCTAGAAATCTGGCCAATTTTCTTAAATCCTCCAAACCGTGACTATCCAGGGTTGGGACCAGGAAGCAGAGTTGTAGTCTTACACACCTCTCTGCAGCTTCTCTCCCCCTGCCATCCCCTCATTACCCCATCCCCGTAGAGACGGTGCCTGCTCCCAGACTACCAATAACCAGCAAAAATCTATTTAAGCATAAAAATTCAAAAAGAAAAAATAATATAGCACCTTCAACTGCACCACAGACTAAAACAGTTAAATGTGGTCTATTAAACATTAGGTCTCTCTCTTCTAAGTCCCTGTTGGTAAATGATATAATAATTGATCAACATATTGATTTATTCTGCCTTACAGAAACCTGGTTACAGCAGGATGAATATGTTAGTTTAAATGAGTCAACACCCCCGAGTCACACTAACTGTCAGAATGCTCGTAGCACGGGCCTTGGCGGAGGATTAGCAGCAATCTTCCATTCCAGCTTATTAATTAATCAAAAACCCAGACAAAGCTTTAATTCATTTGAAAGCTTGACTCTTAGTCTTGTCCATCCAAATTGGAAGTCCCAAAAACCAGTTTTATTTGTTATTATCTATCGTCCACCTGGTCCTTACTGTGAGTTTCTCTGTGAATTTTCAGACCTTTTGTCTGACTTAGTGCTTAGCTCAGATAAGATAATTATAGTGGGCGATTTTAACATCCACACAGATGCTGAGAATGACAGCCTCAACACTGCATTTAATCTATTATTAGACTCTATTGGCTTTGCTCAAAAAGTAAATGAGTCCACCCACCACTTTAATCATATCTTAGATCTTGTTCTGACTTATGGTATGGAAACAGAAGACTTAACAGTATTCCCTGAAAACTCCCTTCTGTCTGATAATTTTTTAATAACATTTACATTTACTCTGATGGACTACCCAGCAGTGGGGAATAAGTTTCATTACACTAGAAGTCTTTCAGAAAGCGTTGTAACTAGGTTTAAGGATATGATTCCTTCTTTATGTTCTCTAATGCCATATACCAACACAGTGCAGAGTAGCTACCTAAACTCTGTAAGTGAGATAGAGTATCTTGTCAATAGTTTTACATCCTCATTGAAGACAACTTTGGATGCTGTAGCTCCTCTAAAAAAGAGAGCTTTAAATCAGAAGTGCCTGACTCCGTGGTATAACTCACAAACTCGTAGCTTAAAGCAGATAACCCGTAAGTTGGAGAGGAAATGGCGTCTCACTAATTTAGAAGATCTTCACTTAGCCTGGAAAAAGAGTCTGTTGCTCTATAAAAAAGCCCTCCGTAAAGCTAGGACATCTTTCTACTCATCACTAATTGAAGAAAATAAGAACAACCCCAGGTTTCTTTTCAGCACTGTAGCCAGGCTGACAAAGAGTCAGAGCTCTATTGAGCTGAGTATTCCATTAACTTTAACTAGTAATGACTTCATGACTTTCTTTGCTAACAAAATTTTAACTATTAGAGAAAAAATTACTCATAACCATCCCAAAGACGTATCGTTATCTTTGGCTGCTTTCAGTGATGCCGGTATTTGGTTAGACTCTTTCTCTCCGATTGTTCTGTCTGAGTTATTTTCATTAGTTACTTCATCCAAACCATCAACATGTTTATTAGACCCCATTCCTACCAGGCTGCTCAAGGAAGCCCTACCATTATTTAATGCTTCGATCTTAAATATGATCAATCTATCTTTGTTAGTTGGCTATGTACCACAGGCTTTTAAGGTGGCAGTAATTAAACCATTACTTAAAAAGCCATCACTTGACCCAGCTATCTTAGCTAATTATAGGCCAAGCTCCAACCTTCCTTTTCTCTCAAAAATTCTTGAAAGGGTAGTTGTAAAACAGCTAACTGATCATCTGCAGAGGAATGGTCTATTTGAAGAGTTTCAGTCAGGTTTTAGAATTCATCATAGCACAGAAACAGCATTAGTGAAAGTTACAAATGATCTTCTTATGGCCTCAGACAGTGGACTCATCTCTGTGCTTGTTCTGTTAGACCTCAGTGCTGCTTTTGATACTGTTGACCATAAAATTTTATTACAGAGATTAGAGCATGCCATAGGTATTAAAGGCACTGCGCTGCGGTGGTTTGAATCATATTTATCTAATAGATTACAATTTGTTCATGTAAATGGGGAATCTTCTTCACAGACTAAGGTTAATTATGGAGTTCCACAAGGTTCTGTGCTAGGACCCATTTTATTCACTTTATACATGTTTACCTTAGGCAGTATTATTAGACGGCATTGCTTAAATTTTCATTGTTACGCAGATGATACCCAGCTTTATCTATCCATGAAGCCAGAGGACACACACCAATTAGCTAAACTGCAGGATTGTCTTACAGACATAAAGACATGGATGACCTCTAATTTCCTGCTTTTAAACTCAGATAAAACTGAAGTTATTGTACTTGGCCCCACAAATCTTAGAAACATGGTGTCTAACCAGATCCTTACTGTGGATGGCATTACCCTGACCTCTAGTAATACTGTGAGAAATCTTGAAGTCATTTTTGATCAGGATATGTCATTCAAAGCGCATATTAAACAAATATGTAGGACTGCTTTTTTGCATTTACGCAATATCTCTAAAATCAGAAAGGTCTTGTCTCAGAGTGATGCTGAAAAACTAATTCATGCATTTATTTCCTCTAGGCTGGACTATTGTAATTCATTATTATCAGGTTGTCCTAAAAGTTCCCTAAAAAGCCTTCAGTTAATTCAAAATGCTGCAGCTAGAGTACTGACGGGGACTAGAAGGAGAGAGCATATCTCACCCATATTGGCCTCTCTTCATTGGCTTCCTGTTAATTCTAGAATAGAATTTAAAATTCTTCTTCTTACTTATAAGGTTTTGAATAATCAGGTCCCATCTTATCTTAGGGACCTCGTAGTACCATATCACCCCAATAGAGCGCTTCGCTCTCAGACTGCAGGCTTACTTGTAGTTCCTAGGGTTTGTAAGAGTAGAATGGGAGGCAGAACCTTCAGCTTTCAGGCTCCTCTCCTGTGGAACCAGCTCCCAATTCAGATCAGGGAGACAGACACCCTCTCTACTTTTAAGATTAGGCTTAAAACTTTCCTTTTTGCTAAAGCTTATAGTTAGGGCTGGATCAGGTGACCCTGAACCATCCCTTAGTTATGCTGCTATAGACGTAGACTGCTGGGGGGTTCCCATGATGCACTGTTTCTTTCTCTTTTTGCTCTGTATGCACCACTCTGCATTTAATCATTAGTGATCGATCTCTGCTCCCCTCCACAGCATGTCTTTTTCCTGGTTCTCTCCCTCAGCCCCAACCAGTCCCAGCAGAAGACTGCCCCTCCCTGAGCCTGGTTCTGCTGGAGGTTTCTTCCTGTTAAAAGGGAGTTTTTCCTTCCCACTGTAGCCAAGTGCTTGCTCACAGGGGGTCGTTTTGACCGTTGGGGTTTACATAATTATTGTATGGCCTTGCCTTACAATATAAAGCGCCTTGGGGCAACTGTTTGTTGTGATTTGGCGCTATATAAAAAAATTGATTGATTGATTATACTCAAACTGAAAGTAAATCTCTACAACCAGATATAAATTAATTAAAAATATAAAAGCCAAGATGATGGGTTGCATAAGTAATGGGCCCCTTTGGTATAATACCTGTAAATAATCAGTTTTATCGCCAGTTTTCTTCAGACAACTCAGGGGATGGATACATGAACATTTCTAAGTCACTGAATATGTCTTGGACTTTATTTACATCAATTAAATCTGTGTGGCGTAGACAGTTCTCAAAAACTGAGTGACTGTGCAAGAAGGAGAACAGTGAGCAAAGACACCAAGACACCCAGACAACCCAGAAGAAGTTATAGGCTTCTGTGGCTGTGATTGGAGAAATTGTGCACAGTGCAAGTTTTGCATTTTGTGTCCCCAGTTATACAGCTTCATGATGAAGTGGAGCAGAGGAGGACTTTCTTAAGAAGAAGACCTGAAAGTTCAACTACAATTTGCCAGAATGTACATCTGAGATGCAAGCCTAGATTTGATGTTTTAGTGAAAGAAGACCCTCCTCTATAAAAGAGCTGAGTCTTGAGCTGAAAATACCTATTATTTTGATAACTACTAATCTAACAATATCACTCTAATTGGAAAATTAAGACAATTAATTAACTGCTCTTAAATTAACTGGAGGATTATTTCATCTATTCATTCAGACTTCTCTCACACTGTAGTTATTAGACTTCACTCCAACTCATAAAAAAGCTCTGCTCTCTGTTTAAGTAGCAAATACAGTGCATACAGAAAGTATTCACAGCACTTGTGCCTTTCCAAATCATGTCCAATCAACTGAATTTACCCCAGGTGGACTCCAATTCAGCTGTGGAAACATCTCAAGGATGATCAGTGGAAACAGGATGCATCTGAGCTCAATTTTGAGCTTCATGTCAAAGGCTGTGAATACTTATGTACATGTGATTTGTTAATTTATTTATATATTTATTTAGTTTGAAGAAAAATCTAAAAAAAAAAAGAAAAAACAAAAAAAAAAAAAAAGCTTTTTCACAATGGCTTTTTCACTGGGCCTCATGTATCAACGTGCGTACGGCGATATTTGAGCGTATATGGGGTGTACGCCAAAACGGCTGCGCTACTTGGCATTTATTAATGTGGTCGTTGGCGTACGCTGCGCTGAAAATATACACCAGGTCGAGAGGTGGTGTAAATTATACACCAAAATGAACCAGCGCTGGAATCCACATAAAAATGAAACTGATCAACATGATAAACAGTGCCATCATACAAATCAATGCATATGTTACATAAATAACACTTTCCTGATTATACTACATAATAATCAATACAAATCCTGCTTTTGCGGGATTGCTGGTCTATCAAGCGAGATCCGTGGCCACAGCGCTGACCGCAAAGAAAGCCCAGCTCGCCTTTTTCTCCAGACTTTGAGCCTGGAGCCAGAACAGCACTGAGCTTAACTTTATGTGGTGTGATTGTTTTAAACAATGAAATTGATAATAACAACTGTAGTGTTGTCATTCCCTTCGCCCGTGCTGCAATCAGGTTGTGTCGTCTCCATTCGTTTGTCACAATAAAATAAATAAAGAAATACATTTTAAGAATAAAGATATCTGAGAAATTAGGCGTGTCTTATTAATTGAGCGAGCAAATATCCACATGTCAAGAATTATTGACATGTGAAAAGAGAATACAGTGGTCTCTCGCTATAACGCGGTTCACCTTTCGCGGCCTCGCCGTTTCACGGAGTTTTTAGTCCAATTCTGCATGCTTTTTTTTTTTTTACAGTGTTCTGTGTTCTGCGTGTCTGTTTAAAAGAATCTTCTTGCCCAGAAGAAAAAAGAGCGCCAACAACTACTCATAACTGTGTTTGTCACTCGGAAACAGACACCTGCAGCGAGGTGTGAGTGGAAAAAGGCGCGGCATCAGGACGCAGAGACGCGACCTGTGAAATACTGGTCAGTCACTATTAATAATTTCTTATGTGTCCAACCTCGTAGGTTGATCGTTAAAATTAAATTTGTTAGTTCTAAAAGCCATCATAATTATTTATAGGAAAACGTTCTATTTTTATTTCTCAAACAAATGTTTGGGCATGAAAACAGGTTGGTCTTATTTTTCTACTAAGGTTTGAACTTTGAGAGTGTTTACACACGAGAGAAAAGTGAGAAAATGTTCATGCCTGATTGAGAAAAGTGTATAAAGTGGTTTTACAGGGTTTTTACAGCTTTAAAACGTCTATAATAATTGTAAAAAAAATAACGCTGACTACGTCGCGGACTTCGCTTTTTGCGGGCTATTTTTCGAACGTAACTCCCGTGATAAACGAGGGACCACTGTAACACTTTTTTGATTATACTATAAAACAATTAATACAACGGCCGCTTTTGACGCTCTATTGGCACGCGTCGTGATTGGTGGAGTTCTTTTTCTTTGCCATCTTCCTGGCTTCCATGTCGTAAAATGAGGGTGTGTCTGAAGCGGAGTCTGAATATTTATGGGCGTGTTTATTATAATTACGATTGTTTTCACCTGCCGTATTTATCAAGGTCACGTCGGGAGTACGCTGGAAATGGGCAGGTGCGCACTGCTTGATACATGTCACGGCAACTTTGGTGTACTTCAAATTTACACCATAAATTTACGCCACAAGTGCGCAACGTTGATACATGAGGCCCACTGTGTGTAGAATTTTGGGGAAAAAAATGAATTTTGTCCATTTTGGAATAAGGTTGTAACATAAAAAAATGTGGAAAAAGTGAAGCACTATGAATACTTTCTGGATGCACAGTAAGTTTCTTACAGTAAGGATGTCAAGTACATAAAATGACTTCCTTTCAACTCTCAACTGGTATTTGTCACTGAGCATATGCATGCAAACAGGTGACATTATAATGCTACACTAACGTGACTCTGGCCAGTAAGCAGCCACCTAACAGCAGTGTGCTTGAACAACAGTATTTACCTTCTACAGCTTCTCCAGGACAGTAGCATACGTTTTAATAAATGCGAGGCAAAATACCATCTGACTGAAACACAAGACTGACCTCAAACTCACTTCAAGATTTGTACTTTCACGCATGGCACACTATTGGTATACAGCACATAAGCCTTAGGCTATCCACGAGGTTACACTAGGTCTGACAGAATTTTGATACAAAATTACAACCAAAGTTGAACACATTGTCACTTGCTTCAACAACATCACAATATCTTAGCATGTCAAAGTAAAAGACTTAAGATCACTTCGACAACTTTTTTAAAACACATTAGCTTGGCTACCTAATCCGGTCAACTTTACTTGAGATTTGCTCTGTCTGTAACACACTCACTTTTCCAGCTTCCAGTTCCTCCCACACCAGAGTGTTTTCTTTTCAAATGCTCCAACATGACTGCATTTTTAGTTGATAGCTTTGTAAAACACTGCCACGCTTTACTACATCTACATCGTTTCGCTTCCAACATTTTCATTTATACAGATGGCATGTTTTGTTTTGTGTTTTTTTTTTTTTACACATTGTAAGGCTCTTTGATTACAGCACTGCCATGAATGAGATGCCACAGCACTGTCGAACATTAACCTTCAACAATTGGGGAGTATATAGGTACTGTAGGTGCAACTCCTCCTGAAGCTTCAATAAAGCTTCACAAAAAGGTAGCACACCACATGAAGATGTGCAAAAAGGAAAAGCGTTCTGGTCCAATGCCTTCAAGCAGAGCTAACTGGGACTTTTTTGGGTACATCATCTCTGTCAAATACCGCGCCAGTCAAAAGTTTGAAGTTTGGACATACTTTCGTATTTTACAAGAAAGTGTGTCCAGACTTTGTACTGGTACGAGGTCTATTAGAAAAGTATCCGACCTTATTATTTTTTTCAAAAACCATATGGATTTGAATCACGTGTGATTGCATCAGCCAAGTTTTACCCTTCGTGCGCATGTGTGAGTTTTTTCACGCCTGTTGGTTGCGTCATTCGCCTGTGAGCAGGCTTTGAGTGAGGAGTGGTCCACCCCTCTCGTCGTTTTTTTTCATTGTTTAGGAATGGCTCAGAGACTGCCGCTTTGCTTGATCAAACTTTTCAGAAACTGTGAGGGACATCAAAGTGGACACCATTCGAGAAATTCAGATGGTTTTTGGTGAAAATTTTATGGGCTTCAAAGAGATTACGGAGTGTTACTGTCACTTTAAGGACGGCCCAGAGCGACTGGTGGTGCGCCGCGCTCCGAAGCCGCCATCGACAGGCTGAGTGACCATTTCATTTCTAAACGGATGGCTGTATGGATCCGTGACCATCGTGTGCAATTTCTCTGGTTATCACAAAAGCTGGACATCAACCATTTTCCAGCAGATTTCACTTTTAACAAGAGATTTTGTCATGGAAAGCCGAGCGGAGGCTTCGCGCATCACGATGGATTCGCTACTGGAACGAGACAAAACCACCTCCGTTTTGGTCTCACAGGACGGCTTTGAGATGGCGTTCAGACAGCTGTCGGTGGTTTTTCCATCGAGTGATTATCCGAGAAATTGTGGATGTGCCTGGACATGCCAGAATTCCTGGCATGTCCTGCGGAACTCCTCCGCACGTCTGTCTCAATGTGCCGAAAAAGTGCTGATGTCGACGTCTTTTCACAATTCCTGTGCTAGCCAGATGACATCCCGGATAAAACACAGCGTCCAGTTTGGAAATGAACGGCACATTCCACTGTTACAGGAGTTTTTGTCATGGAAAGAGGAGCGGAGGCTTCGCGCATTGCGGCGGTGCCGCATGGCGCAAAGCAACGCCGTGATGAAGCCTCACGGGACATGTTCTGGCTTGTCCAGGCACATCCACAATTTCTCGGATAATCACTCGATGGAAAAACCACCGACAGCTGTCTGAACGCCATCTCAAAGCCGTCCTGTGAGACCAAAACTGAGGTGGTTTTGTCTCGCTCCAGTAGCGAATCCATCGTGACGCGCGAAGCCTCCGCTCGGCTTTCCATGACAAAATCTCTTGTTAAAAGTGAAATCTGTCGGAAAATGGTTGATGTCCAGCTCTTGTGATAACCAGAGAAATTGCACACGATGGTCACAGATCCATACAGCCATCTGTTTAGAAATGAAATGGTCACTCAGCCTGTCGATGGAGGCTTCGGAGCGCGGCGCACCACCAGTCGCTCTGGGCCGTCCTTAAAGCAACAGTAACACTCCGTAATCTCTTTGAAGCCCATAAAATTTTCACCAATACCATCTGAATTTCTCGAATGGTGTCCACTTTGATGTCCCTCACAGTTTCTGAAAACATTTTGATCAAGCAAAGCGGCAGTCTCTGAGCCATTCCTAAACAATGAAAAAAACGAGGAGGGGTGGACCACTCCTCACTCAAAGCCTGCTCACAGGCGAATGACGCAACCGACAGGCGTGAAAAAACTCACGCATGCGCACAAAGGTTCAAGCTTGGCTGACGCAATCACACGTGATTCAAATCCATATGGTTTTTGAAAAAAATAATAAGGTCGGATACTTTTCTAATAGACCTCGTATATGTGTATATGTATAAACACACCTGCTGGGCTCTTCAATACAGAGGTTGACCAGTTTGTTAATTCAGCTGTTTCATCACAAAACATTTACAGCTATTTTTTAGCACTGTTGTCGTGCGTTACCTGTGCTGCTCCACAGCCTGTCCAGTGGATTTTTATTTTATTTTAGCACCGTTGTCGTGTGTTACCTGTGCTGCTCCACAGCCTGTCCAGTGGATTTTTATTTTATTTTTTACCACTGTTGTCGTGTGTTACCTGTGCTGCTCCACAGCCTGTCCAGTGGATTTTTATTTTATTTTTTACCACTGTTGTCGTGTGTTACCTGTGCTGCTCCACAGCATGTCCAGTGGATTTTTATTTTATTTTTTACCACTGTTGTCGTGTGTTACCTGTGCTGCTCCACAGCCTGTCCAGTGGATTTTTATTTTATTTTAGCACCGTTGTCGTGCGTTACCTGTGCTGCTCCACAGCCTGTCCAGTGGATTTTTATTTTATTTTTTAGCACTGTTGTCGTGCGTTACCTGTGCTGCTCCACAGCCTGTCCAGTGGATTTTATTTTATTTTAGCACTGTTGTCGTGCGTTACCTGTGCTGCTCCACAGTCTGTCTAGTGGATTTTTATTTTATTTTTTACCACCGTTGTCGTGCGTTACCTGTGCTGCTCCACAGCCTGTCCAGTGGATTTTTATTTTATTTTTTACCACTGTTGTCGTGTGTTACCTGTGCTGCTCCACAGCCTGTCCAGTGGATTTTTATTTTATTTTAGCACCGTTATCGTGCGTTACCTGTGCTGCTCCACAGCCTGTCCAGTGGATTTTTATTTTATTTTTTAGCACTGTTGTCGTGCGTTACCTGTGCTGCTCCACAGCCTGTCCAGTGGATTTTTATTTTATTTTAGCACTGTTGTCGTGCGTTACCTGTGCTGCTCCACAGTCTGTCTAGTGGATTTTTATTTTATTTTTTACCACCGTTGTCGTGCGTTACCTGTGCTGCTCCACAGCCTGTCTAGTGGATTTTTATTTTATTTTTTACCACTGTTGTCGTGCGTTACCTGTGCTGCTCCACAGCCTGTCCAGTGGATTTTTATTTTATTTTTTACCACTGTTGTCGTGCGTTGCCTGTGCTGCTCCGCAGCCTGTCTAGTGGATTTTTATTTTATTTTTTGCCGCCGTTGTCGTGCGTTACCTGTGCTGCTCCACAGCCTGTCTAGTGGATTTTTATTTTATTTTTTACCACTGTTGTCGTGCGTTACCTGTGCTGTTCCATGGCCTGTCTAGTGGATTTTTATTTTTTTTTTTTACCACCGTTGTCGTGCGTTACCTGTGCTGCTCTGCAGCCTGTCTAGTGGATTTTTATTTTATTTTCTACCACTGTTGTCGTGTGTTACCTGTGCTGCTCCACAGCCTGTCTAGTGGATTTTTATTTTATTTTTGCACCGTTGTCGTGCGTTCGCTGTTGCCGTGCGTTACTTGTGCTGCTTCATGGCCTGTCTGGTGCCTTAACTAAAGCACTCCTTCTGCTGAATCACCTCTAAATTATTTACACATTATTCACTTTGCGTGTTTTTAGGAATCCACTAGGTTGCGTAGCTACTAGCTTTTAGCCGATTTAGCATGGCGGCTTCTCCTGTCTCTCCCGCACTTTTCTGCTCTGGTTGTGAAATGTTTAGTTGTTCCTCGGCCTCCTTTAGCAGTAACGGTACTTGTAATAAGTGCAGCTTATTCGTAGCTTTGGAGGCCAGGCTGGGCGAATTGGAGACTCGGCTCCGCACCGTGGAAAATTCTACAGCTAACCAGGCCCCTGTAGTCGGTGCGGACCAAGGTGGCTTAGCCACCGTTAGTTCCCCCCTGGCGGATCCCGGGCAGTCGGGAAAGCAGGCTGACTGGGTGACTGTGAGGAGGAAGCGTAGCCCTAAACAGAAGCCCCGTGTACACCGTCAACCCGTGCACATCTCTAACCGTTTTTCCCCACTCGACGATACACTCGCCGAGGATCAAACTCTGGTTATTGGCGACTCTGTTTTGCGAAATGTGAAGTTAGCGACACCAGCAACCATTGTCAATTGTCTTCCGGGGGCCAGAGCAGGCGACATTGAAGGAAATTTGAAATTGCTGGCTAAGGCTAAGCGTAAATTTGGTAAGATTGTAATTCACGTCGGCAGTAATGACACTCGGTTACGCCAATCGGAGGTCACTAAAATTAACATTAAATCGGTGTGTAACTTTGCAAAAACAATGTCGGACTCTGTTGTTTTCTCTGGGCCCCTCCCCAATCAGACCGGGAGTGACATGTTTAGCCGCATGTTCTCCTTGAATTGCTGGCTGTCTGAGTGGTGTCCAAAAAATGAGGTGGGCTTCATTGATAATTGGCAAAGCTTCTGGGGAAAACCTGGTCTTGTTAGGAGAGACGGCATCCATCCCACTTTAGATGGAGCAGCTCTCATTTCTAGAAATCTGGCCAATTTTCTTGGATCCTCCAAACTGTGACTGTCTAGCGTTGGGACCAGGAGGCAGAGCTGTGGTCTTATACACCTCTCTGCAGCTTCTCTCCCCCTGCCATCCCCTCATTACCCCATCCCCGTAGAGACGGTGCCTGCTTCCAGACCACCAATAACCAGCAAAAATCTATTTAAGCAAAAAAATTCAAAAAGAAAAAATAATATAGCACCTTCAACTGCACCACAGACTAAAACAGTTAAATGTGGTCTATTAAACATTAGGTCTCTCTCTTCTAAGTCCCTGTTGGTAAATGATATAATAATTGATCAACGTATTGATTTATTCTGCCTAACAGAAACCTGGTTACAGCAGGATGAATATGTTAGTTTAAATGAGTCAACACCCCCGAGTCACACTAACTGTCAGAATGCTCGTAGTACGGGCCGGGGCGGAGGATTAGCAGCAATCTTCCATTTCCAGCTTATTAATTAATCAAAAACCTAGACAGAGCTTTAATTCATTTGAAAGCTTGTCTCTTAGTCTTTTCCATCCAAATTGGAAGTCCCAAAAACCAGTTTTATTTGTTATTATCTATCGTCCACCTGGTCGTTACTGTGAGTTTCTCTGTGAATTTTCAGACCTTTTGTCTGACTTAGTGCTTAGCTCAGATAAGATAATTATAGTGGGCGATTTTAACATCCACACAGATGCTGAGAATGACAGCCTCAACACTGCATTTAATCTATTATTAGACTCTATTGGCTTTGCTCAAAAAGTAAATGAGTCCACCCACCACTTTAATCATATCTTAGATCTTGTTTTGACTTATGGTATGGAAACAGAAGACTTAACAGTATTCCCTGAAAACTCCCTTCTGTCTGATCATTTTTTAATAACATTTACATTTACCCTGATGGACTACCCTGCAGTGGGGAATAAGTTTCATTACACTAGAAGTCTTTCAGAAAGCGCTGTAACTAGGTTTAAGGATATGATTCCTTCTTTATGTTCTCTATTGTCATATACCAACACAGAGCAGAGTAGCTACCTAAACTCTGTAAGGGAGTTAGAGTATCTCGTCAATAGTTTTACATCCTCATTGAAGACAACTTTGGATGCTGTAGCTCCTCTGAAAAAGAGAGCTTTAAATCAGAAGTGTCTGACGCCGTGGTATAACTCACAAACTCGTAGCTTAAAGCAGATAACCCGTAAGTTGGAGAGGAAATGGCGTCTCACTAATTTAGAAGATCTTCACTTAGCCTGGAAAAAGAGTTTGTTGCTCTATAAAAAAAGCCCTCCGTAAAGCTAGGACATCTTTCTACTCATCACTAATTGAAGAAAATAAGAACAACCCCAGGTTTCTTTTCAGCACTGTAGCCAGGCTGACAAAGAGTCAGAGCTCTATTGAGCTGAGTATTCCATTAACTTTAACTAGTAATGACTTCATGACTTTCTTTGCTAACAAAATTTTGACTATTAGAGAAAAAATTACTCATAACCATCCCAAAGATGTATCGTTATCTTTGGCTGCTTTCAGTGATGCCGGTATTTGGTTAGACTCTTTCTCTCCGATTGTTCTGAGTTATTTTCATTAGTTACTTCATCCAAACCATCAACATGTTTATTAGACCCCATTCCTGCCAGGCTGCTCAAGGAAGTCCTACCATTATTTAATGCTTCAATCTTAAATATGATCAACTTATCTTTGTTAGTTGGCTATGTACCACAGGCTTTTAAGGTGGCAGTAATTAAACCATTACTTAAAAAGCCATCACTTGACCCAGCTATTTTAGCTAATTATAGGCCAATCTCCAACCTTCCTTTTCTCTCAAAGATTCTTGAGAGGGTAGTTGTAAAACAGCTAACTGATCACCTGCAGAGGAATGGTCTATTTGAAGAGGTTCAGTCAGGTTTTAGAATTCATCATAGTACAGAAACAGCATTAGTGAAGGTTACAAATGATCTTCTTATGGCTTCGGACAGTGGACTTATCTCTGTGCTTGTTCTGTTGGACCTCAGTGCTGCTTTTGATACTGTTGACCATAAAATTTTATTACAGAGATTAGAGCATGTCATAGGTATTAAAGGCACTGCGCTGCGGTGGTTTGAATCATATTTGTCTAATAGATTACAATTTGTTCATGTAAATGGGGAATCTTCTTCGCAGACTAAAGTTAATTATGGAGTTCCACAAGGTTCTGTGCTGGGACCAATTTTATTCACTTTATACATGCTTCCCTTAGGCAGTATTATTAGACGGTATTGCTTAAATTTTCATTGTTACGCAGATGATACCCAGCTTTATCTATCCATGAAGCCAGAGGACACACACCAATTAGCTAAACTGCAGGATTGTCTTACAGACATAAAGACATGGATGACCTCTAATTTCCTGCTTTTAAACTCAGATAAAACTGAAGTTATTGTACTTGGCCCCACAAATCTTAGAAGCATGGTGTCTAACCAGATCTTTACTCTGGATGGCATTTCCCTGACCTCTAGTAATACTGTGAGAAATCTTGGAGTCATTTTTGATCAGGATATGTCATTCAAAGCGCATATTAAACAAATATGTAGGACTGCCTTTTTGCATTTACGCAATATCTCTAAAATCAGAAAGGTCTTGTCTCAGAGTGATGCTGAAAAACTAATTCATGCATTTATTTCCTCTAGGCTGGACTATTGTAATTCTTTATTATCAGGTTGTCCTAAAAGTTCCCTAAAAAGCCTTCAGTTAATTCAAAATGCTGCAGCTAGAGTACTGACGGGGACTAGCAGGAGAGAGCATATCTCACCCGTGTTGGCCTCTCTTCATTGGCTTCCTGTTAATTCTAGAATAGAATTTAAAATTCTTCTTCTTACTTATAAGGTTTTGAATAATCAGGTCCCATCTTATCTTAGGGACCTCGTAGTACCATATCACCCTAATAGAGCGCTTCGCTCTCAGACTACAGGCTTACTTGTAGTTCCTAGGGTTTGTAAGAGTAGAATGGGAGGCAGAGCCTTCAGCTTTCAGGCTCCTCTCCTGTGGAACCAGCTCCCAATTCAGATCAGGGAGACAGATACCCTCTCTACTTTTAAGATTAGGCTTAAAACTTTCCTTTTCGCTAAGGCTTATAGTTAGGGCTGGATCGGGTGACCCTGGACTATCCCTTGGTTATGCTGCTTTAGACGTAGACTGTGGGGGGGTTCCCATGATGCACTGTTTCTTTCTCTTTTTGCTCTGTATGCATCACTCCGCATTTAATCATTAGTGATCGATCTCTGCCCCCCTCCACAGCATGTCTTTTTCCTGGTTCTTTCCCTCAGCCCCAACCAGTCTCAGCAGAAGACTGCCCCTCCCTGAGCCTGGTTCTGCTGGAGGTTTCTTCCTGTTAAGAGGGAGTTTTTCCTTCCCACTGTTGCCAAGTGCTTGCTCACAGGGGGTCGTTTTGACCGTTGGGGTTTTTCATAATTATTGTATGGCCTTGCCTTACAATATAAACCGCCTTGGGGCAACTGTTTGTTGTGATTTGGCGCTATATAAAAAAAAAGTTGATTGATTGATTGAAGTTGATTATTATATAGTACATGCAGAGGTAGTGGCCAAGTGGTTAGTGCACTTGGTTTCAGAAGGTTCCTGGTTCAAACCCCACCCCTGGCATATTTCTCCATTAGGAAGGGCATTCGGCGTAAAACTTGTGCCAATTCAACATGCCGATCCACCTTCGATTTGCTGTGGCAATCCTGAGTGCAAACAAGGCAGCAGCCAAAGGGACTTATTATTATATAATACATGCAAACAGCTGGCATAGTGAGGGGTATATGTGATTTTGCAACTTTCCATAATGCCCTGCACACGCAGTCGTTCCAAGCTGGCAGTTTGAGTGAAAAAGCTTAGTGTTTGCTTCATCATGTGTGATTTAAGGCATTAAAAGTGCTTCTTCTGCTGAACTGTGCTTTTGCTACCTGTAGAGGGAACATTCCGTGATTCACATCAAGAGGAACTAACTGACTGCTGAGCCTGGAAATTCCAGTGTTTACAGCCAGGCTTAGCAGAAATAGTGTGTTTAGCTCATGCCAGTGTGAAAAAAAGCTGAAGGGGTAAACAAAAGTCTTTTCTGAAAAATAAAATGTGATTGTAACTTTGAAATTTGGTAGATAAATAAAATTAATCTCGTAAATTTTGTTTCATTAAGTGTTGACAGCAGATTCTTGAATGTTCTTGGGGGAATCAAAGGTGCCCCCTCTGCCTCATTCATACACATTTTTTTTTCTTTGTGTGCTCACTGCTGGGAAATCTGTAGAACGTTACCTTCATCCTTGCAACAAACATTTAATTTGTGAATTTTTGCACTGAGGAACATAACAAAGTTCATCTCCTGAGCCTGTTATTTTTTTTTTGGGGGGGGGGGGGCACTATATATTCTCTTTATTCCATCCTCCACATTCCTCCATTGATTCTGTAAAAAAAAAAAAAAGCCAAAAACTACAACATGTGCAGGGCATTATGGAATGTTTGCACATTCCACCCTGGTTCTGGTTACTGATTTGATCCAAATATTACTCCATTCACGGGTCTGATATAGCGTCTTAATATTTTAAGAAAGTATTTACACAATATAACTTCTTTAACAAATAAGTTATCTTGTACTGCACTGACAAGAGCATCGCTTGATTTCCATACAATTGATCACAACTTACATTTTACAGCATCTTTCCATGACACTTGTAACTTCAAATCAAGGTCAGGAGCATGTGCTAGTGCTGCGCTTCACTACATCCATGACACTGCAGAACTGCCTTCGGTCCTGGATAGGAACCATCCAGGCAGACAACCGGTCCATCCCCACATCTCTAAAATAACCATGTACTGTATCAGCTGCAGCCAGGTGGCGAGTGCTCATCCCTTTTCCCATTTGGCCTTCTCTAACCACTTGAGTTCTCAACGCTCAGGCACCTATGTGCTGAATCATGCACAGGCAAATATACCAGATGGTCAAAATGTTGAAGCTGATGCTCCTTTACAATGCAAGTGATACCCCTCATCTTAACCTCCAAGTCTCACAATCATACAGTAAAGCCTGGTTCACATGGCAAGATTTTAAAATTGTCTGTAGGTTTCCAATACCTTAAGCTGTTCCCAGGCTTCTCTCGATCGCAAAGGCCACTGAGTCTAGCTCACTTGCATTCAGACCTCAGCCTCAGGATAGAAAATATCTACCTTAAATCCGATTTGCGCCAATGGTGCAGCGCGGTCTCATTTGAACCTGTGCGTGATATTGTAGGATTTGACCACTTTCGGGGGCAGCCTGCCAGTGCAAAACACAAACAGAGCATCATTTCACACGGAAAGATTGTGTACTGCTTTGTTTTTGGCTGTAATCACTGAAGCAGTCATGAAAAGTGGAGGGGTTTTTTTTTTTCAGTTCCCAGTGGAGAAGGGAAGACAAAGTAAATGAGAGAGGTTGTGTCGGTAAGTTTTAATGAGATTCAATGTGAATAATGATAATGGGGTGCAATTTTTGTGTCATCTGCACTTTCATTTAACCCCCTTATCCTCCACCCTCAAACGAGACTTCGGTGTCCAATTTACAGAAAACAAATAAATAAATAACTTACCATGCTCAAGCCAGATTCAGACCAAAGGTATAATGTGTGTAATGTGCATGTCTAAATCAGCTTATCAATTACATCTGGTTATTTGGTAGATTGAATAATGATGGAAACAATTAATATTTTCACACAGGGCCAGTTGCTGTTGAATGAATAAACTGAAATGACTGAAAAACTGTATTTTTTGTTTACTCCAATGTTCTTTGTCATATTCATTAAAAAAATCTGAGACAATTAAGTGTGAAAAATGTAACGGGGTGGGAACTACTGTCACTGTATTTCTTTTTTGTTGTTAATGCAAACAGTAAAACACATGGTGACGAAAGGTTTGACTCCTAACAAGGGATAGTCTACACTTAGTGATACCACCTGGATAACCTCTACTGGTTTATTCTTGTGTAAACACTAACACATAGCCAATGAAACAAAACATATAACGAATAAAATGTGAATTGCAAGACTTCAGGCACAGTAAAACTTATAATAAACTAAATAAACAGCTATGACAGCTGTGTGTTACTTTTTACACTTTCTTTTGGTGTAGTGTTAATTTTGTCACCTGTTTTTAATTTAATCTTTGTCTTTTGTCAAATGTCCTTTTAGTTTTAGTCATTCACACACCATTTTTATTTAGCCATGTTTTTGTCGACTAAAAGTCTGTTAATTTTAGTCTGGTTTTAGTCAAAAGAAAACTGAATGTATTTTAGTCTTGTTTCAGTCAAAAAATTTTTAGTCTTTTTGATAAAAAAAACAAAACACATTGAATTATTTGATGACCATTTCATTTAAAAATACAGTGGTGTGAAAAACGTTGCTCCCTTGAGCTTTTACAAGTTATACACTTTTTAGGACATCAAAAAAACAAAACAAAAAATTCAGGCTTTGTATATTAAAATTTCTGAAATTATGCCCTTTAAACTCAAAGTGAAAAGTAATCTCTGCATCATGAATTAAAAGAAATAAAAAATCTAAATGATAAAATGATGGCCTGAATAAGTAAGTGCCCCCTTTAGTATAGCACATGTAAACCATCACTTTTACATCCAGTTTTCTCTGGACATGTCAGGGAATGGATACATGAACATTCCCAAGACACTGATTATGTCTTGGACTTTATTTACATGAATTATGAAGAAATACAAACAGTATGGTACTCTATGGTAAATGTGTCTGGAGCCACTTCTCAAAAAGTGAGTGACTGTACACGAGGGAGATTAGAGAGGAAAGCCACCAAAGGCACCCGGACAACACTGAAGAAGTTATTGACTTTCGTGGCTGCGATTGAAAAGAAAATAAGGGCTCCAGCGAGCGGGTCGTGATTTAATATACAAGGCTGACCATGTGTGTATCTGTGTGTGTGTGTTCACACATGCACACTTTCAACCTAAGGGCCCCAGTGACCTCCCCCTTGGTGCCCCCAGTCACCATAGCAAGTTTGGTGTGGACTGCTTAATTAATGTCGCTGTGCAGAGCAAACAAACACACACACACATACACAGTCATCTTTATATATTAGATGATATCTGAGACAGTAAATACATATTTAAATTATATCACTGGCTTTGATATTACATGTATTTTGATCCAAGTTGTTTTCATTTGTTCAACTTGCTTAAGGAGAGAACTGAGCAACAGTACGTTCAAAGATGATGACAGTAACTATTGTTTTCCCACAAAAAAAACAAACAAAAAAAACAAATGACAGCACCCATGGCCAGTATTTATGGAGTCTTTTTCAAACAATTCATTCTCTGACTAATATAATATGATCACTGCATTTACTTTTAATGTTTTGCATTTTTCATTCTAACCAACGGTTGTTTCTCCTAGTCTTAAAAGCACAGATTACCTGTCTGATAGTTTGTTTCTGATCATTCAGCTTATTAACAGCACTACAGCTAAATAGGCTGCACTGGTTTCAACACATCTGTGGTAAATAAATAAACAATATGAACAGAGGCACACTGAGAAGAACAGTGGTTTTACAGTTTTGAGGTTTACAAAATTTATAATACAGTATGTAGCAACTGTATCAGGAACAAATCATTTTGTTCTGAATTTTTACAGCATTTTAAAACATTTTATTTCAATCAATCATGTCTTTATCCTCCCTCTCTTCATAAATAAAACATCATAACAAAATGTACCTGATAACAGACAAAAAAAGAACAGAGTTCATAGAGTTTACAAAATCTCTATTCATCCATCTTGTCAAAATGATGATGGGGTGTGATTAAGGGGTGTCAACTAACCGTGTTGCCTACATACTAGCTAAGTGCTACTGGCTCTTGACATAAGCATCAACTATGAATTTTCAGTAAATGTTAGTGCTCTGAAAAATGAGCCAACATTATCATTTCCGACAGGATGAACGGAAACAAAACAGTACTAGAGTGATTTTCATTTTCAGCACAAGTTATCTCATTATTTGACATTCCAGGCACGATGTCTATGAACAACTGTGAGGTGCTCACAAAAGGTAACAAATTGTAATGGGCCCAGCCACACTGTTAGAACATGGGTACAATTGGACACTCAACACAGCAAACAAGTCTGAAGTTAATTAATTCAGGCAATCAGAGTATAAGAAGTAAGTCCGACACAGACCCTGAGGTCCATCTGGCCGGTGCTTATCCCTGGAAAACCATAGCTTGAAAGAAATGAGCAACAAGACCCCTGGATGGGACAACAGTCCATCTCAGATTACATCCCCACTCAAGGCCAGTGCACATTTACAACTGAGTGGACAAGACAGGTAGCCTGACACACACACCTGGAATAAGCGAAGTG